>NW_015388835.1:46391-64143 GCF_001527695.2 Protobothrops mucrosquamatus
CATCATTATTATTATAACCTCTAACCAAGGTTAGAGTCCCTAACTATTCTGCTTGAAATAGAGTGCAGTAACCTTTTACAGCTTATAATTTTACTTTTAATACCCCCCCAAAAAAGAAAAAGACAAATATTCACACACACACACACACAAACACAGACTATTACAATGCATAAGGAAGGTAGCAGCACTTTGCCTGTTTTCTAAATCAATCACAAAGCCTCGAGCACATGGAATCATATTCATCAGTATTTCGATCGCATCGATAAAGCACTAGTACATAAATATCTATAATCCAGAATTGTAAGTTGTGAATAATTTTATCCTTCCAATGTTTAATAATTGCCTTCTTTGCCATCGCCAGCGTGCAAGAGGTCCATTACTTCTCATTTAATGATCAATTCCAATTTTTGGTGTATAATTCAGAAGCTCAGTCTCATCATTAAACAGCAATGATCTTTGTAACACAGATTCACAGTTTATGAATATCAAATCAAATGGAATATTAATTGAACAAGCCCATGTTATATGGGAAGTGTTCGCTTGGCCTTATTTTATTTCCACTATAATAAAGTTGGTAACCAGCCTTTTTGCACATTATCTCTCACATCTAGTCCACATGGAAAAGAGGCATTTACAGGGTGAAATACACAACAGATCTTTTGCCAATGGTTTACTTGTATAAGGCGTTCTACAGATAGTCCTCGATTTACGACCACAATTGACCCTGACATTTTGGAAGTTGTGAAGTGGATTACCACATGGCCTGACTTGATTTTACAAACATTTTTATGAGAGTCATTAAGTGAGTCACCATGGTTATTAAGCCAATCACATGATCGTTAAGCAAACCATGTGGTCGTTAAGTGAATCCAACATATCCAATGGTGTTTTGTGCCTTTTGTGCTAGAAAATGGCAAAAAAGTTGCAAGTTACAGTCATGTGACTGTGGGACATTGCAACTGGTTGTAAATGCGAGCTGGTGGCCAAGGCCCCAAAACATGATCATGTGACCATGAGGATATGTGTGCTAGTTGTAATGTTGAAGATTTTATTTTATCAAATTTATATGGCTGCCCATCTCACATTGACTCTGGATGATGGAGAACAAAATCCAGCACTAAGATTGATTCAGTAAAACGATTTCAATCAATCAATGAAAACAATTCAATAATCAACATAGCTGAAACCACCATTTTGAAAGAGTTAAATCAAAATGTCATATGTACTGATAGAGGAGGATATTTGTAGCTCAGGGTTGAAATGAGGGATCTTTGATGCTCTCTGAACTTGGTTGTTGTTGTTGTTTTTGCAAAGAGATTGCAGATTATTTCCTGCAAGATAACAACCAAGCTCAGTGAGCACCAAAGAACCCTCAATGTCATATATGACAAAACCAACATGAAGGCTCTCTGGTTTTTAGGGTTCCCCAGACCCAGTGAAACAGTCTGGTTTTGAGGGCTCTCTGAAAGGCCCTTAATAGTTGGGGTGATCCATCTCAGGGGGAATGATGATCCAGAAGGCAACTGCCCCACCAGAAAAGGCCCATCACCTGGATTCCATCAGGTGGAACATCTTACGGAGGGGACCTGCAACATGCCTCTCCTGGTGGAGCTGATGGGATGGGTAGAAGTAATTGGGGACAACCCAGCCCCATGCCAAGTAGTCAAAGGTTTAAAGGTCAAAACCAGCATCTTGAATTGCACCTGGAAGCAAACTGGCAACCAATATAGCTTACTAAGGAGAGGTATGATATGTGTCATTCTAGGAACACCCATAACCTTCTGTGCTACTGTATTTTGCACCAGCTGAACCTTCAGGATAATCTTCAAGGTCAACCCCATGCGGAGCACTTTACAGTAATCTATCATATCGCAGATAAACTGACCTATTAAAAAAAGAGAGGAGTCTGTCTACCCAATTACAAGAATCACACTGGCAAGAAAGGACTTGCTAATGTGACAGCAAGAATCAGGGCTAGCTAGGGTGGAATTTGAGAACCAAATTGAGGATCACAATTGATATCATCTGCATGAAAGCAGAGGGCCATGTCTGTATTTGTATGGAGAGCGGTGGGGAACTGAAACATGCTGGTTTTCTTTCTTGTGGCAAATAAATCCCACGTGTGTGCAATGTGTTCTCAAAGGGACGGCTTTGATCCCCTGCCCACGCCCCACGCCATCTGGAAATCTGGTTGTTAAATGTCACAATCAAAGCAAGCGAAGCTTGGACACTTTGGGAAATCTGGCCTACATTTGGGTAGAATTGCAGCTTGGGGTGAAGGGAAGAAGCCAATATGATGGATGTAAAGGGTCCACCTTCACGGATGGATTTTCTGAGACCTCAAAAAGTGCCTTAATTGGATGGGCAAATTCAATCTGCCTATTCACACTCAACCCATCTGGATTGTCAAGGGGGGGGGGAATCAGGAGAGTCAGGCTGTCCAAATGAGTGTAAAGATTTATTGCAAGCTTAAGCTCTCTTCAAGAATCTGTCCAACTGGCCGTCAAGGGAAATGAGCAGGAGATAAGAGAGGGATTCAAGCTGGGCTGGACTTAGATCTCTTGCAGGCACACAGGGACTTGTGATTTATGACACATTTGACCCCTACCTCGGGCTCACCTGGTCATCTCCTACATCAATATGTGCAAGGCAAGGCAGAATAATGGGAGAAATAAAATGCATAGGAATCAAGCATCAAGAGGGACTTATTTTCCAGACTGGGTTTCTTATTTGTACATTGGTTTATTATTACAGTTCCACTCTGTTTTTTCTACAAGTGCTCAAGTAATGGAGCACAAGTTAAGCATGAGCAGTGATGTGCTGCAGCAGCCAATAAAGTTAATGCAAACCTGAGCTGCATCAATAGAGGTGTAAAAGAAGATCCTACCTCCGTACTACAAGTAATTGTGGGTAAAATCATAAAGCTCAATGTCATGTGTCCATACTGACTTGCAAGAGCAGTTACGATGGAGGCTGTTAAAGGCTAAGTGCTAAAATGTTAAATACAGAACAAATACATCCCACACAGTCATTAGGGATTACCACTTTCAACCTCCTGCCGGCTTCCCCAAATTGCAAGTGGTGATCACATGACCATGGGATGCTGTGACCATTGTACAGGTAGTCCTCGACTTACAACAGTTGATTTAGTGACTGCTCAAAGTTACAAAGTCACCCTTTTTCACCCTTATTGTGTGACCATTGCAGCATCATGATCAAAATTCAGACGCTTGGCAGCTGACTCATATTTATGATTGCTGCAGTGTCCCAGAATCATGTGATCACTTTTTGTGACCTTCTGACAAACAAAGTCAATGGGGAAACTAAATTCACTTAATGATATTAACTTAACAACTGCAGTGATTCACTTAACAATTGTGGCAGGAAAGGTCATAAAATGGGGCAAAACTCACTTAACAAATGTCTCGCTTAGCAACATAAAGTTTGGACTCAATTGTGGTTGTAAGTTAAGGACTACCTGTAATTGTGAGCTGCAGCCATCGTAACTGTAAGTGCTTAAATCACAATCACATGCTCTCGGGGATGCTGTGAAGGCCGCAACTATGAGGATAAGTCATATGTTTCCTTGTTCAGTGCCATTGTAGCATTAGTCACTGAATGAGTGGTTGTTAAGCGAGGACTACCTGTAACTGGGAGAAGAAAATTGGCTTAAGAGAGACAATGATTGGCTCAACACTCTATAACAGGAGTGTCAAACTCGCTATGTCACATGACGTGTCGCGATGTATTGTGACTTTTTTCCCCATTGCCGGCAATAGGGTGGGCACGGTTTTGCCATGAGGCATCTGGCTCGTGGGCCAGCAGTTTGACACCCCTGCTCTATAAGTTCATTGTTCCACTGGGATTTCAGCAAGAATTTATCTGGTCCAAGTCCAGGATCTTACTAGTGAATATCTGATTCAGATGTTCAGAACAGTCAAGCCATACAGGCTAGAAACAATAGGTAGGAAGGAATGAAATTGCCTTCTTCCACTTTTTCTGAACTTAACCATCTTTGCAAAATACGCTTGTTCTGTCCTGCTTCTTCCTCCATTGGCAAATGTTTCTTCAAAAATCTGCATGACTATCTCTATTCAGTTTCTGTAATTTTCCCAAACAGGCACTTTTCTTTTTGTTAGACTCATTTCCTAACATAATTTGTCCTATATGCCTGTTTTCTCTCACTGATACAGATTGGTATGCATTTGTGTGGGTGTGTGGGCCTGTTTATCAGAGAGCTGTATGGCAAAATTTGGAAAAGATGTGAAAGCCAAAGGATTAATGTTTTCCACTTCATGTATTAATTTGAGAAGTGTGAATTAACTCAGCACATATTAAAATGCAAACTAAGTAAAGTTAATCCCCTTTCCTAATTCATATCATGTGTTTGGAAACTATAGTATTTCAAAGCCATTCAGCACACAGCACACAAAAGTATCAGGAATGAAGTTTTTATATGAAGTCCCTTCCTTCCTTCCTTCCTTCCTTCCTTCCTTCCTTCCTTCCTTCCTTCCTTCCTTCCTTCCTTCCTTCCTTCCTTCCTTCCTTCCTCCCTCCCTCCCTCCCTCCCTCCCTCCCTCCTCATTTTTTTCTTCTATTCTCTGTCAGTTAGTTTTAAAAAATTGGATTTCAGAATTTATTTCAAAGGAGAAGATAATTTCAAGAAAATTCCCACAGGAGGAGGAATATGATACTCAAATATTCATATGTATTGACATTATTTTTAGGTGGCCAAGAGTGTGTGCATGGATATTCACACATTTTGCTTCTTTCTCCCAAATGAAAGAAGCTCCACAACTTTTCAACCTCCAGGCAATGTTGTGACACATGTACAAAGCGGAACACCTCACATCACAATCACATAGTACAGGTTTATCAGTACCAACCTGTTTGAACTCCACCTGTGGATACAAGTGAATGAGTGCATGTGTCCATTGTATGTTTCATTCAATTCAGGGGCTGGCAACTTCCCAAGTGTCTTCTTCTTCTATTCAGTTCCAAGGGAAGACTTTGAAGACAGCTCCTTTCTAGAGTTATCTTTGGATGGGGATAAGAGTGTTAGAAAGATGAAAAGACTTGTAACAGATGATAACAAGCCCAGTATTAACCAGCTCTGCTATTCTAGAAAGCAAAGGAGATGACTTTCCTGGAAAGATGCAAGAACTATTATCTAGGCAAAGGCCATCGAGGCATTTTTAAGCCCTGAGAAAGCAGATAATATTCAGAAGCCACTCAGGCAGAATAACAGAATAACAGAGTTGGAAGGGACCTTGGAGGTCCTCTGGTCTACCCTCCTGCTCAGACAGGAAACCCATACTTTCCTTCCTCCAATTTGCACCAGTTTTATGCTGTCATTTATGTTTCTGGAGGAGGGAGCAAAGAACACTAAAGTTGGAAAGAAAATGTAAAGAAGACAGGAATTCTGACCATTGCATCTTAAGTCAGATGTATAAAGGCTTGCTAGATTAATATTTTTCTTACTATGTAAAATGCTTTTGGTAGGTAATAACAGAATAAGAGAGTTGGAAGGGATCTTGGAGGTCTTCTAGTCCAACCCCCTGCTCAGACAGGAAAACCTATACCATTTCAGACAAATGGCTGTCCAATCTCTTTTTAAAAGCCTCCAGTAATGGAGCATCCACAAGTTCTGAAGGCAAGCCGTTCCACTGATTGATGATTCTAACAGTCAGGAAATTCCTCCTTAGTTCTAGGTTGGTTATCTCCTTTATTAGTTTCCATCCATTGCTTCTTGTCCTGCCTTCAGGTGCTTTGGAGAATAGGTTGACCCCCTCTACCCAATTCCTGCAATCATTCTTTATATGTTTTAGTCTTCAGACTGCTAATCATCCTTGTTGCTCTTCTCTGTACTCTTTCCAGAGTCTCAACATCCTTTTTATATTGTGGCGACCAAAACTGAATGCAATATTCCAAGTGTGGTCTTACCAAGGCATTGTAAAGCAGTACTAACACTTTATGTGATCTTGATTCTGTCCTGCTATTAATGCTGCCTAGGACTGCGTTGGCTTTTTTGGCAGCTGCAGCACACTGTTGGCTCACATTTAAGTGATTGTCTATTAGGACTCCAATACCTCCCTGCTTCCATGGCACATAAGAAAGGCACAATTAGACTTGAAAGCTTTTTTTTTACTAAGACCAGTCTCCTTTGGAGTGGTTCTCACCTTCCTATGGAGTTGGTTTTATGGTCTGGTCTACCTAATGTGGCCAACAGCCATCTTTGACAATAAAGTATTTTCAAAAGAGCACTGCAAAACATCTCAAACATACAATAGAAAAAAAAAAGCTGCTTTTTGAGAGGGAAAACTTCTGAGAAACTGCAAGATGGATGTCAGCAAAACATGAAGAAAACAGCATTAGGTCATTTTTATTTTTTTTCCTGCTGAGCATGTTTCATTCCTTTAATTTAAAGATGTTCCTAATGACTGATTCCCTGTCCCTGATGCTGGAGGAGTCTTCTAGAATTATGGTTGGTTGCACAGTCAACTAGAAGTTAAGACTGGATTTGCCATTTTTAATGCCTCTATTAAGTCCTTCCCAAGGACCTGGGATAGGCAGATGTTGTTTGATGGTGTTAAAAGTATGGCCACAGGGTGTAAGCTGTTCCAAGTAAAGCTGCCTTTTGCAACTAATTGATGGTGGTCTCAAAGGTGCTTTTTCAAAAGGCAACTGGACTTTCTTCGTTTTTCCTTGAAGACATTTCATGTCTCATCGAAAAAGCTTCATCAGTTCTGGCAGATGGTGGGGAGGATGGAAAGATTAGTTCTGACAGGATGGGGAGAGGATGGAAAAATCATATTTCTTTGCAGTCATCTGATCATTAGCATTCTCTNCAGAGATGCCAATGCATCACAGTTGCTACTTTGTCATGCCGTTGTTTGTAGTCAGCCACGGGTGATTTTCTTGCTGCAGCTAATTAGAATGTCCACCGTTTCTTCAGCTTCTTTGCAGAGACGGCATTTGCCATCTGTTGCTGTTTTCTCAATTCTGGCTTTATATTATTATGATTATCTGCTCACAACCATGTGAAGTCACAGCTGTCAATTCTTTAGCTGGTGCTGGCCTTCATACACATCAAGTGCTTCCCAAGAACCTAGGATGTCATAATGCAGGCATGTCAAACTGCCGGGCCAGATGCGTCACGTTGAAACTGCGCCCACCCCATTGCTGGCAATGGGGAAAAACTCCCGACATGTCACACGACGTCACGAGTTTGACATGCATGTCATAATGTATTGGCATAATGTATGTGCAGATCCCAGCAGTGTGCCCTTTTGCAATTGACAGATGGAAATTTTATCAATGCACAGATTTTCTAAGTGTTGTCCAAGATTTTTTGCTATGGCACCCAGTGTGCTGATAATTATTATGTGTGAGTAATCTACTGTTAGATCCACAGTCTAAGAGTGGTGGGAACTTAATAATTCAAGTCCTAACCACAGACCTAAGAATCCTTGAGGCAGCCCCTATGACAGTTCCAGGCAAAGTGGGGATATTTTCTAAAATTAGATTGTTCAGATCCCATAAGTTCAATATTTCCAAATATTGAGGAAGCCCTTTCAGCTTTGAAGAGCCCTCATGGCACTGTGGTTAAAATGCAGTATAACACGCTGGCTCTGCCCACAGCCTGGAGTTCAATCCTGACTGGCTCAGAGTTGACTCAGTCTTCCATCCTTCCAAGACTGGTAAAATGAAGACCCAGATTGGGGGGGGGCAATATGCTGACTCTGTAAACCTCCAAGAGAACGCTGTAAAGCAATAAGGAGCAGTATATAAGTGTAAGTGCTATTGCTATTTTTTCAAGGGTTCCAATCACAATTGGTATCTCAGATTTAGTTAATTATTATTGTGCTTTTGTTGCATGGTCAGCCAGAGGTTTACACTAGATTTGGCCTTGGTTCCAACCCATCAAGTCCTTCCCAAGAACTGAGATAGGCAGATGTTGTTGTTTGATGATATCATTGCAGTATATAATCTGTTCTGAGTAAAGCTGTCTTTTGCAGTTGACTAATGGTGATTTTGTCAATGTCTTTGGTATTATTAAGCCCTGGTGGGGCAGTGGTTAAAATGCAGTATAGCAGGCAAACTCTGCCCACAGCCTGGAGTTCGATCCTGCTGGGGCTCAAGGTTGACTCAGACTTCCATCCTTCTGAGGTCGGTAAAATGAGGACTCAAATTGTTGGGGGCAATATGCAAATTGTGCTTCAACTTTGTAAATTGCCCAGAGAGTGCTGTAAAATGCTAAGGGGCAATATATTTTAATGAAGAGAGGGACAAGGGGTGACATGATAGCAGTGTTCCAATATCTTAGGGGCTGCTACAAAGAAGAGGGAGTCAAGTTATTCTCCAAAGTGCCTGAAGGCAGGACAAGAAGCAATGGATAGAAACTAAGTAAGGAGAGAAGCAACCTAGAACTAAGGAGAAATTTCCTGACAGGTAGAACAATTAATCAGTGGAACAACCTGCCACCAGAAGCTGTGAATGCTCCATTACTGGAAGTTTTTAAGAAGAGACTGGACAGCCATTTGTCTGAAATGATATAGGGTTTCCTGCCTGAGCAGGTGGTTGGACTAGATGACCTCCAAGGTACCTTCCAAGTTTATTATAATTATAATTATTATATAACAACAACAACAACAACTTTTTTATATTGCAGTTTCAGGTGAGCTGCATCTGATTTTGATTTTAATGTTAACTCTGCAGGTAAATTGCATTGCATCCCTCTTGGCAGGAGTGCCTGCCAATAAGTTGGCAGGAAACTCCTCATGGAGAATTAATGAAAATTGAGGGGAAAAAAAGAAGTGAGAGATGAGAATAGCAATATCGGCAATTTTATGGCAGCTGGGTCATTCAAGAGATGCCTCTTGGCATAGTCGACTCAGTTGAAAGGAACATGAGTGAAAGCTGATACAGGAATAACGATGCCGTGGCAGAAGCCTGGGAATAATTTAATTAATTGCACCAAAATTTCTTTGATGAATAGTTATGTGGTAATAAGCATGAGGTCGAGCAGCAAAATGAGTTTCAGCTTTTTAATGGGCCAGCACAGCTGTAGTTTTGGAAAGGTTCCCATTTGGAGTTGTTTCTCTAACTAACCCTTCATATTCTCTCTCTCTCTCTCTCTCTCTCTCTCTCTCTCTCTCTCTCTCTCTCTCTCTCTCTCTCTCTCTCCATTGTTTTACATTCTTTTGATTTCTGCCTATGTAGGTAGCCCTTGATTTGCAACCATTCATTTAGTGACCGTTCGAAGTTACAACGGCACTGAAAAAAGTGACTTATGACTGTTTTCACACTTACAACCCCTGCAGCATCCCCATGGTCATGTGATCAGAATTCAGACTCTTGGCAACTAATTCATATTTATGACCGTTGCAGTGTCCTGGGATGACGTGATCATCTCTTGTGACCTTCTGACAAGCAAAGTCAATGGGCAAGCCAGATTCACTTTACAGCCATGTTACTAACTTAACAGCTGCAGTGATTCACTTAACAAATGTGGCAAGAAGGGTCCTAAAATGGGGCAAAGCTCACTTAACAACTGTTTCGCTTAGCGGTGGAAATTTTGGATTCAGTTATGGTGGTAAGTTGAGGACTACCTGAATTGTGTGATTTGAGTTTCTGATCTCCAAGCCTGGAATAATCTGTGCCACCCACACCACTCCTCTTTATAATATTCCCAAATGTCCTTCCCAACCACAGTTGTTTGAGAATGATGACATCTTTTTTTTCCATTTGGGGGGGCGGGGGTGGAGCGGGGGATGGGAAACATAAAACCTGACATTTCCTCCCTAAAGGGCAAGGCTAACATTCCACTGAATCACACACTCACTTCCTGGCGACCTCATGGACTGTACATGTGGAATTTTTTGGAAACAATATGGAAGTGATTTGCCACTGGTTTCCACTGAGATGTTTTCTCAACCTCCCACTCTAGTTTACAGTCCTGTATTTCCTGGCAATCTGTCATAACTATGTCTGACCCAACTTTTTTTTTTTAACAACCAGCCAAAATCAGTTAGGTGGTTCTAGGTTCATTAGGGTGGCCCTCCTATAGGCTTAATGTAGATGTCCTCTAAAATTTCACCCAGAACCTCGGAAGGAAATCATAGTCTCACATAAATATGGGGTGTAGCCCCACTCATAGGAAGTCATTGCCCACTCTGTGTTGCAAAGTCTTGGAGAAACCAAGACTCCCATTTGATTCCAAGATGAATCACTTGAACCATCCCATTAGACTGCATCTTTGAATCAAATCTCTTAGATCACTGCGCATTTTAAAACTCAAAGAGGCATTTTTGAATGAATGAATGAATTAGTGAATCAGTGAGTGATCTAAATATAGAAAATGTTTTTCCCATGGTCTCTCTCTCTCAGTTTTACTAATATTTGACTTTTTAAAATATTTTAATTAAAAAGGGATAAATAAATTGGAAGTTGATACATGACAAAGGCAAGTGTCAACCTTTATTATCCTGTGATTTTTTTAAAAAATGTAATTTTACAAAACAAATGGTAGATGTCTGCAATCTGTGGCCACTTGCTTAATGATAAGCTTGGATGATAGAGAGCATCTATCACAGTATTTCTCAACCTTGGCAACTTTAAGATATGTAGACTTCAACTCCCAGAACTCTGAGTGGAGAATTCTGGGGGTTGAAGTCCTTACATTTTAAAACTGCCAAGGTTGAGAAACAATGAACTGTGGTATGGTGGAGACTTCTGTTGAACTGATATTTTGTGATAGTTCATACCCAGCGTAACATCAATGGAATGGCCAGCTTCCACAATGGCCAGAGATGTCTATAGGTTGGGGTTAAATGAAGAAAGTACTGTTGTACTGAAATAATGCCTTATTTATAAGTGCCGTGATGTCATACACATGTACAAAAGAGTTGGAATGGCATGACTGCAGAGTCACTTGGTTGAGTTTGGCAGCCTTGGAAATTGAATGAATGAATGAATGAATGAATATACAGTGAATGAATGAATGAATGAATGAATGAATGAATGAATGATAGATAGATAGATAGATAGATAGATAGATAGATAGATAGATATTAACTTTTGTACTTTTGATGAAATTGTTGGACCCTGCACAAACCTTTAACCATTTTATAGGGATGCACATCCCATTTTTTTCAAATTCAATAGAGGCAGAAGCACAGTTCTCTTTTCTCGGTGGCCAATTCCAATTCCTGTTGACTGGGGGTGGGAGGGACTGAGACTTCTGATTTTGGGGGAGCCACAGGTCTCAAAGCTCTCACTTGTTTAATTTCTTGACTCCAGGCCAACCAAGTTGCATCTGTGTGTTTTGCTTCTCCTAATACCAAGGACTTCCTATCTTTAGTTCTAAATGGGGTAGGTATTTGCGAAATCATAGCTCTTGCTTGAAGGACAAGCGCAACTGTTACCCTGAGGCAGTGGTGGCGAACCTATGACACGGGTGCCAGAGGCGGCACTCAGAGTCCTCTCTGTGGGCACGCGTCGTCGGCCCAGTCCTAGGCCTTCAGCTGGGTTTTATAAAACCTTTTCATTTTAGGCCTCCGCCACCATGTACAAAAAAAAAAAAAGGTTCAATCAAATCAGTCAATTTCAACTTCTCGCGAGAAAAAAAAAGATCTTGCAAAGTTGGAATTGATTGATTGAACTTTTTAGTCCCACCCAGTCTGCTGTTACCACTGCAGCCACGCCCACCCAATGGGCCACGTCCACCCAATGGGCCACACCCACCCGGCACCCGACGAGGCATAAGTGGGTTTTGGGTTGCAGTTTGGGCACTCGGTCTCTAAATGGTTCGCCATCACTGGTATAGGGTTTCCTGCCTGAGCAGGGGGTTGGACTAGATGACCACCAAGGTCCCTTCCAACTTTATTATTATTATTATTATTATTATTATTATTATTATTATTATTATTATTATTATTATTATTATTATTATTATTATTATTATTATTATTATTATTATTATTAATATTTAGATGGTTGGGTGGGAGGATTCAGTCCATAAAAACTCTACCACCTGATGATAAAAGGGATGAACACTAGGAGTTTGAAACCAATTAGGACTCTCTACTAGGATAACCAGATAAAGCACTGACTGATTCATAATATGCCATCAAATTATTTTTCACTCCTAGTGATTACACAGATTTTTTTCCCAAGATGTTCCATCCCTAACCCTTTCTTTAATGTATCCCAAAAATGCCCTTATTCTCTCCATAACTAAGTCCATCCATGTGGATAAAGATTTTCAGTCGTCCAAGCAGAGTTGTTTAAAAATGGAGTCATGGAAACTAGACTTCTTTTCTTTTTGGTTTGAAATGTTTTGCTGTTTATCCAAGTAGCTTTGTCTAGTTCCCATGACTCAACTTTCAGATAAGTCCATCCACTTTGCTGTTGGTTGTCTTCTTCTACCTCTCACAGCATCAGGGCCTTTTCTAGAGAATTGGGTCTTTGTCCATCATATCATCACCATGGCAGGTTGGGGGAGAAAAGTCCTCTAAAAACTAATTAGCTTACTCCCATATTTGGAGCACCCACAACTTCAGAAGGCAAGTGGTTCCACTGGTTAATTGTTCTCCTGACAGTGAGAAGAATTAACCAATGGAACGACTTGCCTTCTGAAGTGGTGGGTGCTCCATCACTGGAGGCTTTTAAGAAGAGATTGGACAGCCATTTGGCTGAAATAGTATACGTAGGGTTTCCTGCCTGAGCAGGGGGTTGGACGACATCACCTCCAAGATCCCTTCCAACTCTGTTATTCTGTGAAAAATGTCCATTGAGAAAGCTCATATATTCTGAGCCGATGGTTCAAGTAAGCTGAGAAAAAGCTCACCCATCACTGGCAAATGCCGGAGACATTGAGTATCACAATAACACAGGGCTTTTCAACCAGTGGTACGGGTACCACCTGTGGTACATTGGCACCTGGCGGGTGGTATGCGACCATCCTAAAAAAGTGGTAGCGGGGGAGGGGAATGAGATGAACCAGTGGCAGCACCGCACAAGCCTGACCAAGAGATGGCTGGAGCTGTAGGGCTGTCAGTGCTCAGTGGAAGCATCAGGATTAGCGCCAGGCTCCAGCTGGAACTCGGCGCTGATCCTGGAGCTTCTGCTGAGCCCAGAAGTGCCGATCAGCTGGAATGTTGCAGCATCTCCAGGGTCTTGTGATTTACATTCAGATGCTTGGCAACTGATTCATATTTATGATGGTCACAGTGTCCCAGGGTCATGTGAAGTGACCAAAACCTGCTGCAACCACCCAGCAGATAGGGGGAATAAAAACCAAACACCCCCCACCCCACCCCCACTGCCAATCCTTGAGAGAAATGCCTCACAACAATGAAAACCTTGGACAGGAGGAAGAGCACCGCAGGCAGGTGTCTTGCTTGGCTGTGTCTTGGGGAGACACTTTTTTCAGTGCTATTGTAACTTCGAACAGTCACTAAGCTAACTGTTGTAAGTCGTGGACCACCTGTACTTTATCAGTTTTTTCCTTTTGGGGGGGGTCATCAAGTTTTTGACACCTTGCTAGGCGACTGGTGGTACTCGGATATTGCCATATCCTAAAAGTGGTACAATGGGTGAAAAGGTTCTGCAATAACAGAAGCAGAATTAATGTTTCGGCTGGGTAATTCTCTGATGATGCAGCCTGTGGGGAAAACAAAGGTAAGCATGGAGGTAATGTGGCTGTATTCTAAGTTCACCTCCTTGGCTCTCATTTCTATTTTTCTTTTAACCAGAAGGGCAACACCATTTCCCTCCTGATCTCCCCAAGGGTTAAAACATTTGCAACATCAAACAGAAAAAAAACCAACCCACTGCAGGCCATTTTCTAGAAACCCACCAGGCTGTCAGCTGGCTTCTTAAGTGCAGCCAAGGGAGAGGACTTATATACTGGCTCCAGAGCACCCGCTTAAGGGAAGTTAGGGGAAGCGATATTGGAAAACAGCCATCGTTTCTCTAAGCTACTGCTGCATCTCATTTCGCCTAAGAACATGTAACAAGGTGGGCAAAGTTCCAAGTAAAGAAAAAAAGGAACTTGAAAAACTAAACCTGAATTGGTACATTTTCTCCCAACTGCGTTAACCTCCAAGTATTGGCAAAGGAGTAGATTCTGGTTTTCAGCCATGGGCTTTTTTCAATGCAACTTCTTACATTTGACAATGAAATGCTGGAATGTAGGTTCTTCTAAAAATCAAGCAAAGGAAGAAGGTTGTTTAAAAAGAGACTTCAGTGGGTAAAACAATAGGAGATGGGAAATTCTTATATGACCTACTGGGTCTCTAAACATTGGAAGAATAACAGTGATGGCCATGGGGTTAAGACACTGTTAAAGAAACCAGGAGACTGTGAGTTCTAGTCCCACTTTAGGCATGAAAGCCAGCTGGTGACTTCTGGCCTAACACCAGGAGACTGTGAATTCTACTCTCGTCTGATAGAAGTAAAGTCTTCATCCTGGTTCATCCAAGCCGGGAATAAATAAGCAAACATGGCGACTGCTTTGGGAAGAAGGTTATAGTTTATTGAAGCAGAAAGATGGTCCTTGCAAGAAGGAGCAGAGGAGAAGAAAAAGAGAGTGAGCACATGGGTAGTAGGTTTTTATACCCTCTCTAGCCCTGTTTGGAATAGTTTCCCGTTCCTGTGGCATGAACTTTGAGGATATTTCTGAGTGCTTTTCTAGGCCTTGATATCTGTGGTTTAATCCTATTATATCCTGCTTCCCAGGTGATGGGGCTAATGACTCCTAGAGTTTGGGTGGGGCATGCAGATTTCTGAGGAAATATATTTTTCTCCCCTTTTTAATATTTCCTTCTCTGGGGCTCTGACTTCCCACACATCTTAGCCATGAAAGCCAGCTGGATAACCTTGGGATAGTCACTCTCTTTCAGCCCAAATCACCCCAAAGGGTTATTGTTGTGGGGAAAATAGGAAGAAGGAATATGAGATATGTTTGCCATCTTGAGTAGTTTATAAAAATAGCAAAAGTGGGATGTAAACAAACAAACAAACAAATAAATAGAGGCAAACTAAAGGACAGCCTTTTCTAACCGTGCACCATTCATATGAGGCACTCATCTTTGTACAGCGTGGCAATGGCAGGACTTTGGCTGCAAAAAACTGGAGACTTCAGATTCAGGGGGGATTTAGTTGTTTATTTGACAATCAAATTAATAAGCCACCCAGCTCCTACAATTCTGGGCAGTGTACAAGATAAATAACAATCCAAACAAAAGAAGGTGATAACCTGGAGAATAACAAGCCAAACACTTTAATAAACATTCCCAGAGTGGCACACACTTCCTAACCTAGTATTTGGGGAGTGAGGGGAAGGTCAGGTTGTCAGGGTTTTTTAAAAAAGAATGGTAGGGTTATTGCATCTTGAATATTCAGAGGGATGCTATTCCAGAAGATAGACACTGCAACAAATATGGTATACTGTTAAAGTCACCTTAGATCAGGGCTTTTCAACCAGTGGTACGGGTACCACCTGTGGTACATTGGCACCTGGCATGTGGTACGCGACCATCCTAGAAAAGTAGTAGCGGGGGAGGGGAATGAGCTGAACCAGTGGCAGCACCGCACAAGCCTGAGCAAGAGATGGCTGGAGCTGCAGGGCTGTCAGGGCTCAGCGGAAGCGTCAGGATCAGCGCCAGGCTCCAGCTGGAACTCGGCGCTGATCCTGGTGCTTCTGCTGAGCCCAGAAGAAGCGCCGATCAGCTGGAATGTTGCAGCATCTCCAGGGTCTTGTGATTTACATTCAGATGCTTGGCAACTGATTCATATTTATGATGGTCACAGTGTCCCAGGGTCATGTGAAGTGACCAAAACCTGCTGCAACCACCCAGCAGATGGGGGGAATAAAAACCAAACACCCCCCCATCCCACCCCCACTGCGAATCCTCAAGAGAAATGCTCACAACAATGAAAACCTCGGTCAGGAGGAAGAGCACCGCAGGCAGGTGTCTTGCTTGGCTGTGTCTTGGGGAGACACTTTTTTCAGTGCTATTGTAACTTCGAACAGTCACTAAGCTAACTGTTGTAAGTCGAGGACCAACTGTACTTTATCAGGTTTTTTCCTTTTTGGGGGGGGGGGGTCATCAAGTTTTTGACACCTTGCTAGGCGACTGGTGGTACTCGGATATTGCCATATCCTAAAAGTGGTACAATGGGTGAAAAGGTTGAAAAGCCCTGCCTTAGATGGCATAGTTTTCAAGGGCAGATCCATATATAGTGCATTGTGATCATCCATGCAAGAGGTAACTGAGTGACCATGAGAAGGGATTTGCTGTTCAGGAGAGGCTGTAATTGACTCACCAGATGAATTTTAGCAAAGCCCTCAGGGCAGTGATGGCGAACCTTTTAGAGACCGAATGCCCAAACTGCAACCCAAAACCCACTTATGTATCTTCGGGTGCCAGGTGGGCGTGGCCCACTGGGTGGGCATGGCCCATTGGGTGGGCGTGGCTCAATGGGTAACGGCGACAGGATGGGACTAAAAAGTTCAATCCCAACTTTGCGAGATCTTTTTTTTTCCTGCAAGAAGTTGAAATTGATTGATTGAAACTTTTTTTTTTGCACACGGCGGCAGAGGCTTAAAGCGAAAAGGTTTTATAAAACCCAGCTGAAAGCCTAGGACTGGGGCGATGGTGTGTGTGCCCACAGAGAGGACTCTGCGTGCCACCTGTGGCATGCATGCCATAGGTTCGCCACCACAGGCCTAGACCAGTGCTTTTAACCACTGCACTAACTGGCTCCTATTCAAGACATGCAGCCTGTGATTCAGAAGACAGTATTCAGCTATCAAAACTAGCTACCATTGTCTCCTGCATGGCCATGACCTTGGCTGATGACCACTCACACCTCAATAACAAACTATTTAGTCTGTTTATGATGAAACTTAAGCCAAGTTCCTTCTACTGATAAAAAAGAGAAAAAGACCCATCCACATTGAAAGAATCACCAAGCAGGGCCTGACATTTTGCATAATTTTAATGGGACATTTGAGGAAAATGAAATAATCTTGAGATGAAGGAACCTCAAGCTAAGAAGGTGTAACTCACTTGCAGAAATGACTTCTCATTGGCTTACTACCTTGTCTATCAGTCTTTGAAAAAAAACAGACACTATCAGAATTTGTGTAGGTTTGGCATGAAGGAGATAAATATTAGTTCTGATATTTTTTGAAAAGCTATCTTTGGAAGGATTGAGCGGGGGCTTGATAGAATTTTAGATATTCTCTACAGTTTATAAATATGGGCCTATTAAAAAGGCCTAGGAACCAGGAAGCTGTGACTTTAAGCTATTAAGAAACCCAGTGGTTTGATAAAATAACAGGAAACAGACAATTTATTATGAGCAGCCTTGGTAGCTCTGGATTATCTATAAAACTTTTATGGTCCTCCCCAAGTGGCAAGAGGCCATAAAACTTGCCTGAATGAGGGACTTGTTAATTTAGTTGTTAAAGCAAATTAAAAATTTATAAGCGCTTTTAGGTAAATGAGATCTTGTCTCATTCCTGCCCTTGTGGGGCTGTGGACTCCTCAGAGGAGAGAAAATGGCTATGCTCAAACATCACAGCAGAACAATAAAGGCTATTAAATTGTTCCATTTTATTGCCATGGAGAAACACAGCTGTTGCCGTGGTTTGCAAAGAGATACGGGGAGGGGAGCGGTGTGGAAATGATGATGGTAGTGTGCTGTTTCAGGTTGCTTTGCTTTTAAGGCACAAATATCC
>NW_015388835.1:64980-115281 GCF_001527695.2 Protobothrops mucrosquamatus
ACTCCTCAGAGGAGAGAAAATGGCTATGCTCAAACATCACAGCAGAACAATAAAGGCTATTAAATTGTTCCATTTTATTGCCATGGAGAAACACAGCTGTTGCCGTGGTTTGCAAAGAGATACGGGGAGGGGAGCGGTGTGGAAATGATGATGGTAGTGTGCTGTTTCAGGTTGCTTTGCTTTTAAGGCACAAATATCCTATTTCTTTGACATCAACCATTTGTTCAAATGTGTCTTTCCTTCTCTTTTCCCATAGCAATGCCTGTGGGCACCATCTTGTTTTTACGTGTGGTGTTCCGAGAGGAAAGGCGGAGAGCTTCTTAAAATCAGGCTGTTAGCTCTTTGATGCTGGTTTGGGCTGAATCATAGTCCCTGTCATGGTTTGATTTTCTTTTACGACCACCACCACAAATTTGGGATCTTGTATTCTGTTATACCTGGTATGAATAGTCAAATTATACAGTTTCAAGATGTTGTGTTAAGTCATACTTTGTATGAACAATCAAATGTCACAGCTCCAGTAGTGATGTATTAAGTCATACTTGGTGTGAATGATCAAAAGCACAATTCCAATGATGTTAAGGAATATAGAATAGAATAGAATAGAATAGAATAGAATAGAATAGAATAGAATAATAGAATAGAATAGAATAGAATAGAATAGAATGGGATCTTGGCGGTCTTCTAGTCCACCCCACTGTTTAAGCAGGAGAACCTATACCATCTCAGACAAGTGAATGTCTAGTCTCTTCTTAAAAATCTCCAGTGATGGAGCGTCCACGATCTCTGGGGGTAAGCTGTTCCACTGGTTGATTGTCCTCACTGTCAGGAAGTTTCTCCTTAATTCCAGGTTGCTTCTCTCTTTGATCCGTTTCCAACCATTGTTTCTTGTCCTGCCCTCTGGTGTTGTATTAAGTCATACTTGGTGTGAATGATCAAGTGCCACAATTCCAGCGATGCTGGTTTAAGTCAACTTGGTATGAATGGTCAAATAATACAGTTCCAAGGTTGTTGTGTTAGGTCGTATTTGATATGAATGGTTAAATGATAGCATTCCAATGGTGTTGTGTTAAGTCATACTTGGAATGAATGGTCAAATGACACAGTTCCAACAATGTTAAGTCATACTTGGTATGTATGATTAAGTGCCACAGTTTCAATGATCTTGTGTTAAGTCAGGGGTCTTCAAACTTGGCTCTTTTATGACTTGTGGACTTCAACTTCCAGAATTCTTCAGCCAGGCATGCTGGCTGAGGAATTCTGGGAGTGAAAGTTCGCAAGCCATAAAAGGGTCAGGTTTGAAGAATCCTGTGTTAAGTCATACTTGGTATGAACGATCAAGTGCCACAGTCCAATAAGGAGCTTACTGTGTTGCCCATGGCAGTTACAGGATCTTTTTAAAATTTTATTAGAATTTATTATAATATAAAATACAAACAAAGATCAGAAAAGAAAGAGGAAAGGAGAAAGAAGGGAAAGAAAGAGTGCAAGGGTATAGAAAAAAAAAGAAAAAAAAAGTGATCTCTGACTTTTTTCAGTGCAGTAGAATACAAAATAAAGTTAGAATCTCAACTTTTTTGCTTTGCATTTCTAGCAGGTACAAACCATTTCTTTAATTACAAAGTTAATCTAATTATCAAAACGTAAAATCCAGGTTTTATTATTTTTTTCTATTTTGAGCATAAAATCCAGAAGCAGTTTCTGGTGGAGACAACACTGGATAAGTTCTTCTCTTTGATTATTTAAAACAGTCAGCTTTGCCATCTCTGCTAACCCCATCACTTTTTCCATCCATTCTTCTATTGTGGAAATTGATGTGTCTTTCCATTTCTGTGCATATACGATTCTCCCTGTGACAAATGCACAAATTTGAGCATCACTCAGACAGTGCCTCCTTCAGAGACAAACCATTCATTCACAGAGGTGTGATTTTTGGTAATTTTGAATGAAATTAAGGCTGAGAATGGAGACAAGGAGCCTTGGTGAGATTCATGAGCCTCTTTGATCATTCTAATGAATAAACTGTTTTTAAAATGTCCAGGACCAAATCTTTGGGTTTGAAGTTATTTATCCTTCCTATTTTAGAATATGTGTCAGGGCCAAAGAACCAAGAATGTCATGTGGAGTTACTTCTGAGTATTTCTTTATTGCACTTTGTCTATTAATAGAATCTTGCCAGATTAAAGCAACTTCTGCATAACTGCTATTGTGTGAATTATTAGGGCAGTCCGACCTTGCTCTCTTCCTACCTACCAGACATTCCCAGCTGCTTTGTCTCTTTGCTGTCTGGGAAAGAGAGCCGTTCACTCCTGCAACTCCAGAGTACATTCCACCACAATACCTATAAGTTCTGACTTCTGGGAGGGGTGACGATGGTTTCATTTTCAAGGAAAGAAATTAACTGCCACATACACATATAATAATAATAATAATAATAATAATAATAATAATAATAATAATAATAATAATAATAATAATAATAATAGGCACCTTAGGTGCAATTAATAATAGGCGCCTTAGGTGCAATTCCAAAACAACTGGAGCACCATTTGAACACCATTGGCATTGACAAATTCGCCATTAGTCAATTGCAAAAGGCGGCCTTACTAGGAACTGCTTCCATCCTGCGACGATATCTGTAATACCATTAAACATCCACATCTGCCTATCCCAGGCCCTTGGTAAGGACTCGGTAGGTAGACAAAAATGCCAAATCCAGTCTGAACATCTGGCTGACTGTGCTATGATCCATAATAATAATAATAATAATAATAATAATAATAATAATAATAATAATAATAATAATAATAATAATAATAATAATAATAATAATAATTAATAATAAAGTTGGAAGGGACCTTGGAGGTCATCGAGTCCAACCCCATGCTCAGGCAGGAAACCCTATACCATTTCAGACAGATGGCTGTCCAGTCTCTTCTTAAAAACTTCCAGTGTTGGAGCATTCACTGCTTCTGGAGGCAGGTGGTTCCATTGGTTAATTGTTCTAACTGTCAGGAAGTTTCTCCTTAATTCTAGGTTGCTTCTCTCCTTGATTAGTTTCCATCCATTGCTTCTTGTCCTGCTTTCAGGCGCTTTGGAGAATAGCTTGACTCCCTCTTCTTTGTGGCTGCCCCTGAGATATTGGAACACTGCTATCATGTCCCCCCTCGTCCTTCTCTTCATTAAACTAGACATACCCAATTCCAGCAGCCGTTCCTTATATGTTTTAGCCTCCAGTCCCCTAATCATCTGTGTTGCTCTTCTATGTACTCTTTCTAGAGTCTCAGCATCTTTCTTGGATCAACCTGGAGGCCGTACGGGTCTGGATGGGGAGGAACAGACTCAGGCTCAACCCTTCCAAGACTGAGTGGCTGTGGCTGCCGGCGCCTCGGCATAGTCAGCTGACCCCATCGCTGACTATAGGGGGCGAAATTTTGGCCCCCTCAGAGAGGGCCCGCAACTTGGGAGTCCTCCTGGATCCACGGCTGACATTGGAAGACCANACTCCTCAGAGGAGAGAAAATGGCTATGCTCAAACATCACAGCAGAACAATAAAGGCTATTAAATTGTTCCATTTTATTGCCATGGAGAAACACAGCTGTTGCCGTGGTTTGCAAAGAGATACGGGGAGGGGAGCGGTGTGGAAATGATGATGGTAGTGTGCTGTTTCAGGTTGCTTTGCTTTTAAGGCACAAATATCCCATTTCTTTGACATCAACCATTTGTTCAAATGTGTCTTTCCTTCTCTTTTCCCATAGCAATGCCTGTGGGCACCATCTTGTTTTTACGTGTGGTGTTCCGAGAGGAAAGGCGGAGAGCTTCTTAAAATCAGGCTGTTAGCTCTTTGATACTGGTTTGGGCTGAATCATAGTCCCTGTCATGGTTTGATTTTCTTTTACTACCACCACCACAAATTTGGGATCTTGTATTCTGTTATACCTGGTATGAATAGTCAAATTATACAGTTTCAAGATGTTGTGTTAAGTCATACTTTGTATGAACAATCAAATGTCACAGCTCCAGTAGTGTTGTATTAAGTCATACTTGGTGTGAATGATCAAAAGCACAATTCCAATGATGTTAAGGAATATAGAATAGAATAGAATAGAATAGAATAGAAGAATAGAATAGAATAGAATAGAACAGAACAGAACAGAACAGAACAGAACAGAATAGAATAGAATAGAATAGAATAGAATGGGATCTTGGAGGTCTTCTAGTCCACCCCCCTGTTTAAGCAGGAGAACCTATACCATCTCAGACAAGTGAATGTCTAGTCTCTTCTTAAAAATCTCCAGTGATGGAGCGTCCACGATCTCTGGGGGTAAGCTGTTCCACTGGTTGATTGTCCTTACTGTCAGGAAGTGTCTCCTTAATTCCAGGTTGCTTCTCTCTTTGATCCGTTTCCAACCATTGTTTCTTGTCCTGCCCTCTGGTGTTGTATTAAGTCATACTTGGTGTGAATGATCAAGTGCCACAATTCCAGCGAGGCTGGTATAAGTCAACTTGGTATGAATGGTCAAATAATACAGTTCCAAGGTTGTTGTGTTAGGTCATATTTGATATGAATGGTTAAATGATAGCATCCCAATGGTGTTGTGTTAAGTCATACTTGGAATGAATGGTCAAATGATACAGTTCCAACAATGTTAAGTCATACTTGGTATGTATGATCAAGTGCTACACTTTCAATGATCTTGTGTTAAGTCAGGGGTCTTCAAACTTGGCCCTTTTATGACTTGTGGACTTCAACTCCCAGAATTCCTCAGCCAGGCATGCTGGCTGAGGAATTCTGGGAGTTAAAGTTCACAAGTCATAAAAGGGCCAAGTTTCAAGAGTCCTGTGTTAAGTCATACTTGGTATGAACGATCAAGTGCCACAGTCCAATAAGGAGCTTACTGTGTTGCCCATGGCAGATACAGGATCTTTTAAAAATTTTATTAGAATTTATTGTAACATAAAATACAAACAAAGACCAGAAAAGAAAGAGGAAAGGAGAAAGAAGGGAAAGAAAGAGTGCAAGGGTATAGAAAGAAAAAGAAAAAAAAGTGATTTCTGACTTTTTTCAGTGCAGTAGAATACAAAATAAAGTTAGAATCTCAACTTTTTGCTTTGCATTTCTAGCAGGTACAAACCATTTCTTTAATTACAAAGTTAATCTAATTATCAAAACGTAAAATCCAGGTTTTATTATTTTTTTCTATTTTGAGCATAAAATCCAGAAGCAGTTTCTGGTGGAGACAACACTGGATAAGTTCTTCTCTTTGATTATTTAAAACAGTCAGCTTTGCCGTCTCTGCTAACCCCATCACTTTTTCCATCCATTCTTCTATTGTGGAAATTGATGTGTCTTTCCATTTCTGTGCATATACGATTCTCCCTGTGACAAATGCACAAATTTGAGCATCACTCAGACAGTGCCTCCTTCAGAGACAAACCATTCATTCACAGAGGTGTGATTTTTTGGTAATTTTGAATGAAATTAAGGCTGAGAATGGAGACAAGGAGCCTTGGTGCGATTCATGAGCCTCTTTGATCATTCTAATGAATAAACTGTTTTTAAAATGTCCAGGACCAAATCTTTTGGGTTTGAAGTTATTTATCCTTCCTATTTTAGAATATGTGTCAGGGCCAAAGAACCAAGAATGTCATGTGGAGTTACTTCTGAGTATTTCTTTATTGTACTTTGTCTAGTAATAGAATCTTGCCAGATTAAAGCAACTTCTGCATAACTGTTATTGTGTGAATTATTAGGGCAGTCCGACCTTGCTCTCTTCCTACCTACCAGACATTCCCAGCTGCTTTGTCTCTTTGCTGTCTGGGAAAGAAAGCCCTTCACTCCTGCAACTCCAGAGTACATTCCACCCCAATACCTATAAGTTCTGACTTCTGGGAGGGGTGATGATGGTTTCATTTTCAAGGAAAGAAATTAACTGCCACATACAAATATTATAATAATAATAATAATAATAATAATAATAATAATAATAATAATAATAATAATAATAATAATAATAATAATAATAATAATAATAATAATAATAATAGAGACAGCAGAATAGACGAGAAAGAACTGAAGAAGATAACAAAATACAGAGACCTACAAATAGAAATAGAAAGACTGTGGCAAAGGCAAGCAAGGGTAGTACCAATAGTAATAGGCGCCTTGGGTGCAATCCCAAAACAACTGAAGTACCACTTGAACACCATTGGCATTGACAAATTTGCTATTAGTCAATTGCAAAAGGCGGCCTTACTAGGAACTGCTTCCATCCTGCGACGATATCTGTAATACCATCAAACATCCACGTCTGCCTATCCCAGGTCCTTGGTAAGGACTCGATAGGTAGACAAAATGCCAAATCCAGTCTGAACATCTGGCTGACTATGCGATGATCTATAATCATCATCATCATCATCATCATCATCATCATCATCATCAAGTTGGAAGGGACCTTGGAGGTCATCGAGTCCAACCCCCTGCTCAGGCAGGAAACCCTATACCATTTCAGACCAATGGCTGTCCATTGTTGGAGCATTCACCGCTTCTGGAGGCAGGTTGTTCCACTGGTTAATTGTTCTAACTGTCAGGAAGTTTCTCCTTAGTTCTAGGTTGCTTCTTTCCTTGATTAGTTTCTATCCGTTGCTTCTTGTCCTGCCTTCAGGCGCCTTGGAGAATAGCTTGACTCCCTCTTCTTTGTGGCAGCCCCTGAGATATTGGAACACTGCTATCATGTCCCCCCTCATCCTTCTCTTCGTTAAACTAGACATACCCAATTCCAGCAACCGTTCCTTATATGTTTTAGCCTCCAGTCCCCTAATCATCAGGAAACCCTATACCATTTCAGACAAATGGCTGTCCAGTCTCTTCTTAAAAACTTCCAGTGTTGGAGCATTCACTGCTTCTGGAGGCAGGTTGTTCCACTGGTTAATTGTTCTAACTGTCAGGAAGTTTCTCCTTAGTTCTAGGTTGCTTCTCTCCTTGATTAGTTTCCATCCATTGCTTCTTGTCCTGATTTCAGGTGCTTTGGGGAATAGCTTGACTCCCTCTTCTTTGTGGCAGCCTCTGAGATATTGGAACACTGCTATCATGTCCCCCCCCTCATCCTTCTCTTCATTAAACTAAACATACCCAATTCCAGCAACCGTTCCTTATATGCTTTAGCCTCCAGTCCCCTAATCATCTGTGTTGCTCTTCTCTGTACTCTTTCTAGAGTCTCAGCATCTTTGGGATCAACTATTTTCCAAAGCACCTGAGGACAGGACAAGAAATAATGGATGGAAGCTTATCAAACAGAGTTCCAACCTAAAATCAAGGAAAAAGTTCCTGACAATGAGAACAATTAATCAGTGGAATGGCTTGCTTCCAGAAGCTTTGGATGCTCCATCACTGGTGGTTTTCAAGAAGATATTGAACAGCCATTTGTCTAGAATGATATAGGGCCGTGGTGGCGAACCTATGGCACGTGTGCCACAGGTGGCACTCAGAGCCCTCTCTGTGGGCATGTGCACCGTCGCCCCAGTCCTAGGCCTTCAGCTGGGTTTTATAAAACCTTTTCGCTTTAGGCCTCCGCCGCCATGTGCAAAAAAAAAAAAAGTTTCAATCAATCAATTTCAACTTCTCGCGGGAAAAAAAAAGATCTTGCAAGGTTGGAATTGATTGATTGAACTTTTTAGTCCCACCCAGTCTGCCGTTACCACCGCAGCCATGCCCACCCAATGGACCACACTCACCCAATGGGCCACGCCCACCCGGCACCGAACGATACATAAGTGGTTTTGGGTTGCAGTTTGGGCACTTGGTCTCTAAAAGATTCGCCATCACTGGCATATAGTCATGCTGACCTCATAACCATGGAATTGTCCCCAGACAATGCTGGCTCTCTCGGCTAAGAAACAGAGATGAGCACCATGTCCTAGAATCGTAAATGACTGGACAGGGGAAACTTTTACCTTTATATAAATGAATATGACCTTATTTTCCAATGGTTAATATTGGATGACATTAAGATAATTTGTGATGTGTTACCGAAGCTTGGGTATGCCATCTTGAAGCCATTGTGGATTGTCTTCTTTCGGGCATTATCTTTGATGATGGCCAACACCCCTTCCCCGACGTCCATATCTCAAAAGAGCAATGGAATAATAAATCAGGCCCTAAATATAGAGTTTTGCAGTCCCTTTGAAGAACATCTCGTCCACATGGTTTTCATAAGCATGAGATCTTTGCTGGCGCTGGGTGGGGTCTCTCCCTCCCTTTATTTCCCCAAATATAAAATATCGCTCTCGGATAAACTGAATTTAAGGGCAGCTTTCGGAAATAGCCCCATCTCTTCCTCCACCCTCCCAGCCCATTCCCAAGAAACTAATAAAAGGAGACATGGCAGCATTACAAGGAGTTAACCCATGCATTTCAAAAGGGAAGAGCTAATTAGGAAGCAAGATCCTTTCTGAAACCCAGCTCTACGTTCACATCAAAGCTATTGCAAAGGGTGTATTTATGCCCCCATGGTATGGTATGGTCTCCATGAACGCTCATGAAATACCCGCTGATTGCTGATTGAAAACAGTTGTTAATTCTCTACTCCACTAAATTCCAAGTTGGGGGGGGGGAGGAGAGAGAGAGAGAGAGAGAGAGAGAGAGAGAGAGAGAGAGAGAGAGGAAGGGAAAAAATTTTCCTTAACAAAGAACAGATTGGAAAGAAGCAAGTCCTTACTGTGTGGAAATTAATGGCAGATGCCTATGCTGATAGTTAAAATGTTTCATTAGATGCTAATGTCTTGCTGTGTTTTTAATTGTTCAGAAATTAGCCTCTAGAATATTAAAACCATCTGTTTGTTATCATGATGAAACAGAATACTTAAATAGTTATTAATTTTTTTGTGGGGTTGCTTTCTCCCCTCTGCCTCCTCCTTCTCCCTGTCTGCAAAACTTTGATCTGCTGAGATTTTTGGAAAATGTTCCCCATAAAAAAAAAGGGGGGGGGGTTAAAGAAAAAATTATGCAGCCAAGATTTGGAAGTATATTTCCAATCTGGAAGTATAACTCCCCCCCCACCCTCCTCTATATTTCACATGCCTGCTTTCTTTCGTAAATTATTATTCGCTATGGACCGGCTGACATTTTTTAAATGTGTGGTGCAAATGTGATGAAGTTTGCTGAGCTGGTATAATGGTTGAGTTAAGGTGTAATATGGGACATTTTTACACTCTGATGTTCAATTTTGGGTCTTGGGAGGTTAATTTGCAGATCAAATATATCCAGTGCTTGGCAAATGTTCATTGTTCATTCACCATTGAAAGTATAATGTATCTTTAGTACTTGATGGCAATTTTTCTCTGTTTTGCCAGGAAAGGACTTCCTTTTCTTTCACCATAGTCTGCTAATTATGGGCCTTTCATAAAATAAATCATTTATTTGGAGAGACAGCTCTAAATTAGCTGACAGTGTTTTTGGAGCTATAAAATCCAGGCTGAATCCATTCAGAAGACTATTAAGAGCAAGCCAGAATACAGGCAGTCCCCAACTTACAACCACAACTGAGCCCAAAATTTCTGTTGCTAAGTGAGACAGTTGTTAAGTGAGTTTTGCCCCAATTTACAACCTTTCTTGCCAGAGTTATTAAGTGAATCACTGCAGTTGTTAAGTTAGTAACATGGTTGTTAAGTGAATCTGGCTTCCTCATTGACTTTGCTTGTCAGAAAGTCGCCAAAGGGGATCACATGACTCTGGGACATTGCAACTGTCATGAATATGAGTCAGTTGCCAAGTGTCCAAATTTTGATTACCTGACCATGAGGATGCTATAACAGTCATAAGAGTGCTGTCGTAGCCTCAAACAGTCACCAAATGAATTGTCGTAAGTCGAAGTCATTGCCCCTGTACCAGTCCTTCGAACTTGCTGTGGGTTGTCTTCTTCATCCTCTGCCATGCCCCAGCTATGAATTTTGCTTTATGACTTTATATGATTTTACATTGTCTCTTTAATTGTTCTTATTCCTTGTAGTGGTTTGTTGTTGTTTTTTTACTGTTTTTTTATTTTTTTTATAAGCCACCCAGATTCTTGAACGGAGACGGAGGCAGGTATAGGTAGTGCTCGACTTACAACAGTTCTCTTAGTGAGTATTCGAAGTTACAATGGCACTGAAAAAAAGGTGACTTATGACCATTTTTCACACTTATGACCATTGCAGTGTTCCCCGTGGTTATGTGATTTTACATTCAGATGCTTGTCTGTGGAGGTTCTCAGTCATCCAGGTCATGGTTGTCCCAAAGGTGCTTTTTCAAGAGGCAACTGGATTTTCTTGTTTTTCTTTGAAGATCTTTCGCTTCTCATCCAAGAAGCTTCTTCAGCTCTCTGAGAGCTGAAGAAGCTTCTTGAATGAGAAGCGAAGCGTCTTCAAAGAAAAACAAGAAAGTCCAGTTGCCTCTTGAAAAAGCACCTTTGGGACATTCAGACACTGGAAGTTTTTAAGAAGAGACTGGACAGCCATTTGTCCGAAATGGTATAGGTTTGGTATGGGTTTCCTGCCTGAGCAGGGGGTTGGACTAGATGATCTCCAAGGTCTCTTCCAACTTTATTATTATTATTATTATTATTATTATTATTATTATTATTATTATTATTATTATTATTATTATTATTATTATTATTATTGTTGTTGTTGTTGTTGTTGTTGTTGTTGTTATTGTTACTGTTCTTATTCTTGTTGTTATTGTTATTGTTATATGCTTGATAACTGACTCACATTTATGATAGTTGCAGTGTCCCGGGGTGACTGAGTGAACCAAATTCGCTTAACAATCGTGTTATGAATTTAAGAACTGCAGTGATTCACTTAATAAATGTGGCAAGAAAAGCCATAAAACGGGACAAAAGTCACTCAATTTTTCACTTAGCAACATAAATTTAGGGCTCAATTGTGGTTGTAAGTTGTGGACCACCTGTATATAAATTTGATTTTTTAAAAAAGATATTACAGCTGTCTTCTCAAATCCTGGCTGAGTGATTAGTCCCTTTGACTTTCTATCATCACCAAGACCTGCATTTCAGCCATTTTCTAGAGCAAAGGTGAAAAGGAAAATGCAACTTGAACCCTTAATCAAATTGCTATGTTTTCTTTTTTTCTTTTTCTGTGCTTCCTCCATCTCATGTCAAGCTAAAACTTTAAAATATGCTTTTTCCTGCTGAAACTGGAAATCTATAAAGGAAAGCTGTATGCAGTGTAACATTGGGAATAAAAGAGGTCAGGAGTGCCATAAGGCTTTCTTTCTTTTCTCTCTCTCTCTCTCTTTTTAATAAAAGAAAATCTCTCAAAAGCTGGTGCAAACAGCGAAGGTTAGCAATTGCATATTCTCGATGCAGTGCGAAAGTGGGAAAAGCTGCAAGGGAACCTGGGAAGGACAATATGATGCTGAGTGCTTGCCATAACTGTAGCAAATGGAGAGAATTTCGGTATACTTTAAAAGCTGAATTGCGAGAAAATATAGGCTTCTCCTGACCCTTTGCATTCTGATGGTTTCACAGTGAGAAATATCACTGTTAAAATTACACCTTGCCAAGCGCACCGCTCTATCAATCACTCCCTCTTTGCGGTTTCAATGCTGCTGAATTGTAGGTAAAGAATTTGATGGTCCATTAAAGCAATGGAATGAGCAATGTTTGTCTCTCAATTCTGTCTCTTCTTAGCATTTCTCTTGGAGCACAGGGAATGGACTTCTAAAATAAAGAAAAAAAGATCAGAGTTTCTTGTGCTGGAGTCATGGACAAGTTTTTGAAGCAACTGCAGTGACTGTTGGTTAGCTACTAAGACTTGAAGTTCCATGTATGATGTAAGGCTCTAGACAACTAAGTTTCATAACTGTAATCTCTGGCCATTACAGGTTTTGCCAACTGCCCATACTACAGGTATAATGTTGTTCCACAGAAAAGGGGCCACCACTGGGAAGGTCCTTTTTCATGGTCCCACCAGATGTACATTCCAAATATATGGGAGCTGCAACATACCTTGCCCTCCTATCCTAGAGGGCTGGATAGATATAATACAGTAGTGCCCAAAAAATGTGGAAACCTTTTGGGAAAAGTATATTTTTGAGGTTTGATGGCTAATAACACCACTTTTTGGGGGGAGTAATACCATAAAATTATATATCAATGAAAGATAATTTAATCAAGAATGTAATGCAACAAAGTTTGTTCAATTATCTGTACTGTATTCTATGAAAAGTTATAGCCAAATAATCAGAAAAAGGAAGCACAACTTGCTTAGGTTGATAACAGGTAGCTTTCCTTCATCTGATTGTAGCCAATGAGCATGAGTGTTTAGAGAGCCAATCAGGTGCCATCTTGTTTTGGCAATGAGCCAATCAGATCACAGTAGGATTCAGTTATTGATGTCATGTATTGAAGCTGAGAGGAGGACATTTGTCAGTGTGTTATGTGATCGCTATCAAGTTGGTTGGGTTTTTTTGTGTTCTTTCATTTAGTGAGCTTGTAAAACGTAATAAAATTAAAGTAATGGTGCAAAGAGTTGACTGGTTGCCCAGAAAGCGATGTAAAATAGAATTATTAAGTGAACAAGGCTACAATTATAAAGAAATTAGAAGAAAAATTGGTGGAAACTTAACCAAAGGTGGCATTTCTACTGTATACTTTCCCAAAAGGTTTCCACAATTTTGGCCACTATTGCAGGGGAGAGGTGATCCTTCAAGCAGCCTGACCCCCAGTCAATGAAATGAGATATAGACATAAGTATTCATGTTACCACATTCTGGTCCAGATGCTGCTTCTAAATCAGGCCTTTTCAACCAGTGGTATGGGTACCACCTGTGGTACATTGGCACCTGGCAGGTGCTTTGCGACCATCCTAGAAAAGTGGTAGCGGGGGAGGGGAATGAGCTGAACCGGTGGCAGCACCGCACAAGCCTGAGCGAGAGATGGCTAGAGCTGCAGGGCTGTCAGGGCTCAGCGGAAGCACCAGATCAGTGCCGTTTTCCAGCTGATCGGCGCTTCTTCAGGACTGTCAGGGCTCAGTGGAAGCGCCAGGATCAGCACCAGGCTCCAGCTGGAGCTCGGTGCTGATCCTGGCACTTCTGCTGATCCCAGAAGAAGCGCCGATCAGCTGGAATGTTGCAGCATCTCCAGGATCTTGTGATTTACATTCAGATGCTTGGCAACTGATTCATATTTATGAAGTGTCCCAGGGTCATGTGAAGTGACCAAAACCTGCTGCAACCACCCATCAGATGGGGGGAATAAAAACCAAACACACCCCACCCCACCCCCACTGCCAATCCTCAACAGAAATGCTCACAACAATGAAAACCTCAGACAGGAGGAAGAGCACTGCCGAGTGGACAGGTAGGTGACTTGCTCGGCTGTGGCTTGGGGGGCACTTTTTTCAGTGCCATTGTAACTTCAAACAGTCACTAAGCAAACTGTTGTAAGTCGAGGACTACCTGTACCTTATCATTTTTTTCCCTTTTTTTTTTTTTTTTTGGTCATCAAGTTTTTGACACTTTGCTAGGCGACTGGTGGTACTCGGATATTGCCATATCCTAAAAGTGGTACAATGGATGAAAAGGTTGAAAAGCCCTGTTCTAAATGGTCCTCAAGACTTGCCTCATTTCCAACCTCTTTAAGCTTTTCCTTCCCTGGAACCTCCCAGATGTTAAAACTATAACTCCCAGAATCCCCAGATAATATAATCAAAAGGTTACCTGGAAGGTGAAAATTACCAGAAAGTGAAGGCAGGTTTCATGCGGGTAGCCCAGGAAAAAAAAAAATCCTGGCTTCCAACCTCAAATAAATATTTATCTTAAAAGAAGACCAAGAAATAAATGAGGCTTTGAGGGCTGAGCGATTAACTTGAAAAAACTCTGTTATAAACCATTTAGCTGTCTGCCTATATAAATTATTCAAGTTGCAGGAAGTTAGCTTGTGGTCGACTTACAAGGAACTAATAGGGATATAGCATCTTAATGACAAAAACAGTGCTCAATCAATCAGGCCAGAAGATGAGGAATGCCAACAAGGAGCAATTAAACAGCAATCAAGAACAATTGCACTTTTAACACTGATCACCAAAGCCTAGAGATTAAGCTGAAGAAATGTAGTTTATGATGCTTCTTCTCTCATTTTTAATGGGGAAGGACAGACAAATATAATCCACTACATCATATCAACTCTATTGAACTAGGTTGCTGTTCTTCAAATGTGTCACCTTTAAAATGTGTGGACTTCATGCTGGCTGGGGAATACTGGGTGTTGATGTTCACATACCTTAAAGGGGCCATGTTTGAAAAACACTGTACTAGATTTTAACTAAACTGAAGTGAAATGAATTTTACATTTTTCTGTGTTCCCAGTACTACTTTTTAGAGCAAAGGTGCCCAACCTTTGCAGCTTGGTGGCCCCGGGGGGGGGGAACTAGTGTGCATAAACACAAGCACGCAGCCGTTGCATGAGCGGTGGGCTGGCGGACATGTGTGCAAGTGTCCGCCAGCCTGTCGCTCACACAGGTTGACCTGCATGCGTGCTCCAGCCAGCCACTCACACAGCCCAATTCTGAATAGGCCACGGCCCATTAGTGGGCCATGGCCTGGGTATTGGGCACCCCTGTTTCAGAGCATGGGTGTCAACCTTTTTATTTGCCTGGGCTGCACTGAATAAAGAGGAATTGTCTTGAGCTGAATATAAAATATATAATACAGTTAATGTATATAAATATCACTATCACTATCAATATAAATATCAAGCTTAGTAGGATTGCAGACTTTTGGAGACTATGTGTGTGTGTATGTAGGTGTGTATATACACACACACACATACACACACATATACAGTGGTGGGATTCAAATACCTGAACATCCAGTTTTCTGGGTGGATGCAGGCCTGGGCCTCTGAGGCCTAGAACGGACTTCCAGAAGCAGCATGGGTTCAGCCAGTTCTCCGAACTCAACAAAATTTAGCTACTGGCTGAATCCCACCACTGTATGTGTGTGTGTGTGTGTGTGTGTATAGCATGTGTGTATGTGTGTTATGTATGTGTATGGATAGATATATACTTTGTTTTGGGATCAGGCAACAGAATTTCATTTTTAATGTGTGCCAGTGTGCCCACAGTAAAAAATGACAACAAAGCTTATCTTACATTATCTTACCTTACCTTGTGTTATCTTATCTTAATATATCTGAATGAATAAGGATCATAACCCAACAATTTTCTGAATTTCCTTTCAGAGACATTTTAATGATTGTAGATGTAGGTCGTGTATGATTGGAAATATCACTGATGACGTACAGGAGGTATATCTTGTTTGTGGTGGCACTCCAATTTATACAGTTTCTTTATGTGTACAGAATTGAAAGCTACTTATCTTCCATGAGGAACGTTTCTTAGATGTTGGTCAAGAGCTCAAGGACATGTCTTTTAATTGTTGCAGTTCAAGGATATTTCCTGCCTCTTATTAATTATCCTAAACCCTTAAGCAGAAGTCATAGAATTCAGGACCGCGGACAGCTTCTTACTAACTGGATTTTCTGCTCCTGTTGCAGTAAAAAAATCAATATAGCAGAAGTCTCTCAATAGAAAACAGAAGGCTTATTTGCTCAAAAAGAGCATTTTCTCCCTAGAAATGGGGCTTCCAGAGTAGCACAGCATGATATGATGCTCATTAGGTTCCTCACCTAACTAATTCATTTTTAACATTCTTCTATTTAAAGAAAATAAATGATATGCTAGTATTCTGCAAAATAAACCATTATCTTCAAGCATAAATCGTATTTTCAAGAAAGGCCAGGACTCTACATAACACCAAAAAATGAAGTTATTAGATTGTAAACTAGTAGATAGACCAGTGTTTTGTTTGCTTTTGGTTATATGTATGTTTGGTGAGTGGGCAAACCCATCATGACATGCATCATTTTGCATCATTTTGTAAGTCTGAAAAAATAAAAGCAGGCTGGTATTCCCCCCTCCCCCCATTCTTAGAAATATTCATCCCTTCTAGTATCCAATTTTTAAAAACATAAAATTGCTTACCATCTTGCAATAACCAAAACAAATCTGTTTCCCCCGAGAAGTCTTTTATTCTTTATAACTAATTCTAAAATCTTGTAGTAAAAGTCAATAGTCCAAATTTATCTGGATCCTTAATCTGTTTATAACTTTTTAAGGTCAAAATCTTATTTAGCTTTTTGCTATATATTTCATTTTCTTTCTTGAGCTTATAATTAATTTTTCTTTTGTTAAGATTTCAACATAAATTCACCCAATATCCCAACGTACTGTTTGGAAGGCCTTTAATAGCTTTAAAATAGTCAATAGGCAATTTCCAAAAGTTACTAGCAAGTGAGGTTTACAAACCTAGGGTCCTTTAAAACAGGAGTTCCCCAAACCCTGGGCCACAGTCGCCAGTCCATGGCCATTAGGAACTAGGCCACGCAAGTGAGCGAAGGTTCATCTGTGCATGCGTGGGATCTAGGTAGCACGCAAAACTACACCACCACCCCCATCCATGGGATTTTTCCCCCCATGGAACTGGTCCCCAGTGTCCAAAAAGTTGGGGACCGCTGCTCTAAAAGGCTTCATCATAGTTGTTCACAAGATTGCTGATCCTGTTATCTCCCAGCAGTCAAACCCATGGAAAATTACTGTCCTTTGGTCTCCTTGAAAAGTGCAGTTGTTCAGAGAATATGTGGGCAATCTCCCATCCTTTTCTTCAATTTGTCATATTTCCCCCGAAAGTCTCTACCTGATTATACATACATATGCTTAAATTGTGTGCATAGCCATTTTAACCGGCTGCACTAGAAAGAAAGTAGGGTCTTTCAAAAGATTAAAAACCCAAATTACTGTATTTATGAAGAAATAATTGTATATGAATGAGTGGTTTGTATGTTCAATTTCCACTGTGGTCAGAGACTAGTAGATCAAAATAATATGTACTGTCTATAATTTGATGGTGAAGTATCCATCTGTCTATTTATTTGTTCACAATTAGCAGAATGGCAAAATGTCAGTTCCTTTGTTGGTATATTATGAAGAAGCTTGCTTCTGTACAATATCATTCCAATGTAGGGCCATAGAATCAAAATAGCTGGTTGATGGAGAATCTGTTAACTGAATCTGAAGAATTTATACTATAGGACATATATTTGTATTTGGGGATGGAGGTGCTTTCTTTATTACAACTCATAATTTCAAACCATGGTAGAAGCTGTGAACGGGTACCCAAAATGAAATACTCACAGATATGTTAGGTTCCCTAGTGTGATGATGATGATTACTTACCATCAAGTCATTGTCGACTCTTTAGTGACTACCTAGGTAGCTTTTCTCCATGATGAAAAATGCAATCCAATACATTTCTCCTTGGATATTGCACTGAATTCGGTGGCATTTAGCCTCTGATTGCATCCCACACTTTGAGTCACAAAATCTTTTATGAAAGAACATAGCTCACATTTCTAGTCTGGGACTGTCTATAATATCTGGCAGTGGATTCTCAGACTTCTTGGCAAGAGTTTTTCCAGCATTTTCTGGAGATCTCAAAGATTAAATAAGAAAGTTTCTGTGTATGGAGCATATACTTGATCACAGAACTGCATTTTTTCCAAATTGCTATTGAGCAGTCGATTGATGTTATCCAAGTTTTCTATGGGGTACAAAATTTGTGATGAGAAAGAGCTGTTTAAGGAGTTCAGGAACATTAGCAGACATGAAGATGTTTATGCTTTCTTTTGTTTGTTGGTCTTTAGATATAGTATCATGTTGGGGAATTACATGAAAAGAACAAGGCAGTCTGCCACATAACCTTCCTTTCACCCCCAAATTATGTTCAAAATTGCTGGATAATAGCTTATCATTATTAAGGTTGAAAAAAAAAAGATTCAATTAACATCTATGAATGGATGTTATTTCACTTTTTGCCTTAGGCAACAAAATAACTGAGCTGAAACCAAGAGATGGCTTGATAGAGCGACTGTTGTGCTTTATCTCCAGGCTGGAATGGATGCCTTCAAATATCTTTCTTAGACAGACTGTAAACTTTTGTTTCTTACTTTTGTTCTGCAGCTCAATCCAGGCCAAAACAGCTGCCGAGACAGTGACAGTGAAAGTGCAAGCGGAGAATCTAAAGGATTTCATCGGAGCAGCTCGAGAGAGAGACTCAGCGACGTAAGTGTGACTTTTGGAGTGCACTGCTTTAGATACTTCTTATATGGACACTTAACCCAATCTGGGGAAAAAAAACAACTATGAGTCAAAGGCATCTCTTTTTGTTCCAGTGCTAATGACTCAACCTCAGAGTCATTTCCATGGTATTTTTTGCAAATCAATAAGTTTAACAAAAGCTAACCTAACAAAAGCTATGATGCTTTAAAGGCAACTTTATGGGATGCTGATTGATGAATATGATAAATTGAAACACTCAGCAAGAAGTGTCCATAGTCACCTGCATGGGAGGCTCTAAAAGTAAATGAGATACAAGTGGTCCTCAATTTACGGCCATTCATTTAGTGACCATTATAAATTCCAATGGTGATGAAAAAAGTGACTTATGACCGGTCTTCAGACTTACCTGGCACAGTGTCCCTGTGGTCATATGATCACAATTTGGGTGTGTGGCAACCAACTCACACTTAAGAACAATTGCAACATCCTCCAGTCATGTGATTGCCATTTGCGACCTTCCCAGACAGCTTCTGACAAGCAAAGTTAATGGGAAAGCCACCAGGGAAGGTTATAAGTTGTCATCACATGATGTCTTGCTTAATTGCACCCCTGAACTACAACTTCTCCAGTCCCAATTGTGGTCGTAAGTTGAAGACCATGTGTATATTCATTTGGGAGGAGGCCTTCTATGAACGTTTATTAGCCATGAAAACTATATGTCAGATATAATGCAACTCGCCATTGAAAATCAGATAGATGACCAATACTGGTGAGATGCAGCTTTATACTGTATCTTTTTTTGTGAAAAGTATCAGTTTGATCAGAACAGGATGAAGTGTAGTATTCATACTCATGAATACACGGTACTCATCGTTAATCAGTTCCATGAGGTTCAGTGAGAACCAAAAATGATGAGTACCAAACAATTTTTTCCCACAAGGAATAATGTAATAAGACACCGACAAATTCAAGCTTGTGTGTTGAGTATCAACAAATAATGAGTACCGGAACAAAATTTTCATATCAAAATAGTTGAGTACCAAATTTGACGAGTTTCAAAGCAGTTAAGCACCAAGGTGGTACAGGATGATGGATAGATGAACCTTTGTGGCCCAGTGGGAACCTTCTTCTCTTTTTCATAGTAAGTCCCTCACAAATTGTTATTGTGTGAACAGTAACAAAACACAGATGTGCCTAGAAAGCAAAGCAGGTTCTCTTAGTACAGGGGTGTCAAACTCAATTTCATTGAGGGCCACATCAGCATTGCGGTTGCCCTCAGGGGGCTGGGTGGGTGTGGCCAGGGTAGGTGCGGCCTACTAGGTGGGCATGGATGGAGTGGGAGTGGCCTACTGGGTGGGTGTGGGCAGCTCTACATCGTTCGCATCAAGGGTGCCTGTGGGGGCCTGGGCAGGAGTGGGATAGATCTGAGGGTCTCTGGCAGAAGGGGGTGGGACCAGGGCAAGTGCCAAGGCATGGTCCACTGGAGGAGCCACACTGTTCCTCTCAGGCCATGCAGGGGGGGCTTATGGAGCTAAGACTGAATGTGTTTCAGCATAGATGGCCACCACAAAATTGTACATGGGCCAGGGGCAAGGCAGAGGGGGGCGTTCCCTCACTGTTTCCAGGATGGCTTCGTGGGCCACATGAAACCACTTTGTGGGCCGCATCTGGCCCCCGGGCCTTGTGTTTGACATGTCTGTCTTAGTATCTGTCCTCTTAATTCTAGTAGTTGGTTAAGAGGATTGAGTCCTGTACTGGGCCAATAAAAATGCAGCCAACTGGCATTTGTTAAGAATGAATTTATGGAAATATCCATGGAACTCTTTTTAAAAACATGTGTCAGGAGAGGTACCAGCGATACGTTGGGGAAAAAAAAACCCAGTTATTCATTTCAGTCAAAATTGAAAATAAAAAGCACTGGGTTCGGGTAATGTTGCTTTGGCCATGATCTCAATGGTTAGGGTTTGGAAAAGCAAAGTCTTAAAGTTGTAAGACTAGCATTAAAATCACAATAACTGATAGCTTTGAGATAAATATGGTGTGAACACTTGTAATCCATACTCACAAAGGGACGATGTCATCTGCTGGAGCAGTTGGCAGTCTTTCTGCTAATAATAATCACATGCCTGGTTCGCTAACACAGCAAAAATTTAAATCTGCTTTTCTTCAAACTCTCGAGATCACTAGTAACATTGACTCAGAGACTCAACAAGCCTCTATGATGAGATAAATATCTTGCGAGTTGAGCTAAAACAAATAATCTAGGTTTTTCTCCTGCTGAAGTACAGATTTTCTTAATATTTTTAAAAGGAAAAATTAGTTCTGAACTACCATTTTAAATGTGGTGCTTATTATAACAATAATAGCCCATCTCTTGCAAGGATATCATTTTTTCTGCAGCTTGTCTAGGAAGGAGAATGGTACTAGAGACAATGTGTTGTGGCTCCATCAATGGGAATATATAGTTAAGGGAAAGGAGAGAATGTGCTTTATAGCAAAGAGTGAAATCAGTTATTCTCTGGGTTGCAAAGATTGCACTACTTCTTCGAGTTATTCTATGCTCTGGCTAGTGTCAGTTTTGATGGTGTCCATTTGCAATAGCAATATATACATATCATGGCACAGTGGTTAGATTGCAGTATTGCAGGCTAATTCTGCCAACTGCCAGCAGTTCAATTCTCACCAGCTCAAGGTTGACTCAGCCGTCCATTCTTCTGAGGTTGGTAAAATGAGGACCCAGATTGCTGGGGGCAATATGCTGACTTTGTAAACTGCTTAGAGAGGGCTATAAAGCACTGTGAAGTGGTATACAAGTCTAAGTGCTATTGCTATAACAGTTCCTGAGAAAGGGACTCGGTATGAGTATGCTTTACTTAGTGTTATTGACTGGACAGATGTTATTGGAAGAAGACATCCCTTTGCGCAGTACAATGCAACAGCATTGTGCAGATTGCAGACTCAAAGTCTGAGGCTATCATCCTGTTAGGCCATACAAGAAAGAGACACCAAGATTGAACCTTGGTTCTACTATATTTAGGGCTGTGTCTTATTTAATAGCTTCCCTAGTTCTTATAGTACAAATACTCACTGAAAGTTGCAACTTTCATTTATTCCCAGGAAAGACTTCAGTTTTAGTTATGGCCAACAAAAGTCTCTAACCCAGGGTCAGTTCCCAACTTGAGTTGGCAGGACTGGAGAAGATTTTTCCTGGAGTCTGCCCCGCAGTCTGACTTGATGCCTCATGTCAGTTTTCATGTCTTGGGAAAGGGTTGGACCTGAATTTAAAAGTCAACACAGGAAGACAGAGGAATTAGCTTGGCAAACAAAGAAAGAGAGAGGTGTAGGAAAAAGAAATCAGGGATGCTGGTAAATCCTGAGAAGCTAAAATGGGAGCGCCAATTTGTTTAATCAATTTTTAATTTGTCTATAAATAACATTTTAATTCACCTGAGTCACATCTCTCAGGCTCCAAAGGGAAGACTATTTCAGGTTTCCTTTCCTTTCCTTTCCTTTCCTTTCCTTTCTTTTCTTTTCCTTTCCTTTCCTTTCCTTTCCTTTCCTTCACCTTCACCTTCATCTTCACCTTTCCACCATATTTATTCTACCTCTTTTCCCCTTTGGAGAATTCTGGAAGCTGAAGTCGACCATCTTAAAATGGCTAAAGTTGAAAAACACTGTTCTGGATTGAGTTGTCCTTTATGAGATAACCTGCCAAATAACTCAGCCTCTGTCTCTTGAGAGTTCATGTCTACCCTCCTTCCATTATTTTCCCAGCATCCCTACAATCTCACACATAGTCATCCCTAAACCATGTGGAGTTGAGTATTCACCTACATAAAAAGACAATATATAAAATGAGTGGATGGATGGATGGATGAATGAATTATTAATTAATCAATGATTATAGTGATTAGGGTAGGAACATCACTGTGATTGCAGTGAGAAAGATAGGAACATCCTCCACAGTTTTGCTTTCTGGCAGTGGCTTGACCCACACAGTGGTTTCCCCCAGGCAATAAAATTTTCTCTGATGGACGGAGAATTGTCTTTCATGGCTTTTGTGCTTTTAACCAGCACTAGTTAATGAGACAGAGATGTGCCAAGTGTGACATGAAGAGGAACATAGACTGATAATAGCTTGTTAGCAGAGGTGACTTTAAGAGAGTGAAAATATATCTACTGAGGTTCAGTACAGTCAGTAGGCATATTTGGAACAGACTATGGTTGTAGTCGTATAGTCAAGGCCATGGTTTTCCCAGTTGCAATGTATGGCTGTGAAAGTTGGACCATAAGAAAGGCTGAGCGCCAAAGAATTGAGGCCTTTGAACTATGGTGCTGGAGAAGACTCCTGCGAGTCCCTTGGACCGCAAGGCGTTCAAACCGGTCAGTCTTAGAAGAGATCAACCCCGACTGTTCTTTAGAAGGCCAGATCCTGAAGTTGAAACTCAAATACTTTGGCCACCTAATGAGAAGGAAGGACTCACTGGAGAAGAGCCTAATGCTAGGAAAGATTGAGGGCAATAGAAGAAGGGGACGACAGAGAATGAGGTGGCTGGATGGAATCACTGAAGCAGTAGGTGTGAGCTTAAATGGACTCCAGAAGATGGTAGAGGACAGGAAGACCTGGAGGAACATTGTCCATGGGGTCACGATGGGTCGGACATGACTTCGCAACTAGCAACAACAACAACAACAACAATGGTTGTAGTAGCCATTGTAGATATCCAACCTTCCTAAGGGTGGCAGGTGAATTATGACTTTAAATCTCTATCCTAGCTCTAAAAGAGACATCAGCTGTTTGCTGGCTAAGTGGCACAAACCCAATAACAAGGATAACAGGTAGTCCTTGACTTACGACCACAATTGGGATCTGAATTTCCCTTGCAGTTGTTAAGTGAGTCATGCCCAACTTTACAACCTTTTTTGCCGGGGTTGTTCAATGAATCACCACAGTTGCCAAGTGACTCATGCGGTTGTTAAGCAATCTAGTTTCCCCCATTGACTTTGCCTGTGGCAACCCCATGACCCCAGGACGATACAATCATTGTAAACATATGCTACCTGTAGTTGCTAAGCACCTGAATTTTGATCATGTGACCATGGGGATGCTACAACTATCGCAAGTGTGAGGACCAGCCGTAAGTCACTTTTTTAATACTGTTGTAATGCGGTCACTAACGAATGGTTGTTAAGCTGAGGACTGCCACTATTCAGTTAGGAGATATTCCTTGACCTAAGTCAGGGGTCTTCAAACTCGGCCCTTTTATGACTCATGGACTTCAACTCCCAGAATTCCTCAGCCAGCGTGCCAAGTTTGAAGACCCCCTGACCTAAGCATTAAAACTAGCCTCCATTCAGAAAATGGGTTGCAGCTCTTACCCAAGATGGATTTGATTTTCCTTCCTTCTGCCTGCAGCACGTGGGAAGAAATGTTGAGAGAGTGAAGGGGAAGAAGAGCCATTCTCAGAAATAAATGTATAGGCAGAATAATTTACCCTGTGGTAGACTAAGGCCAATTAATTAGTCAACAGCATTGAGGGGATGAGTCCATGCAGGGTATCTTGGCCCTTTCCTTTCCTTTTCTTATTCTCTCTCAACCTCCAGCTCCCCCTTGCTATATTTCCATTTGTGTTGCTTTTGTGGGACTGACAACTTGTTTTCTGCTTTCTGGATAAGACCGCCCTAGGGCTCAGAAGATGTTGGAGCTGTCAGTTCTCTCCCCCTCCATTTTTATGTAAAGCAGTGCACTGTCACCAAGTTCGTCTCATCAAAACCTTGCCTGCAGTGGAATTCATTCACTTGAGATTTTGCTTGGAGGCAAGATGGCTGCTCCTTCTGTTTCCTTCATCCAGGAATTCAGTTCCATCCAACTTTGTCTTCCCTTTTCCTCTGAGTTACTTGTATTTCATGCATTTTTCCTGGAGCTTCATCTCCTCCCCCATTCCACTCTTCTTTTTTAAAGCTTCTTTTTTTTAAAAAAAACTTTATTTATAGATACACATCAGTTCTCAAATATTCTGGTATAATATGGAATTTGCTAATGGGATACTGAAAAATGGCTGTTGGAGCTAATGAAATATGGGAAATGCCACAGGATATTGTTCGCTGGGACACAAGAATTATATGGCTGGCATTATATTAAGTCATGGATTATTTAAATGCACTCTGTTAAGCCAGAAATGGGAGGCATAGGATTCTAAGCTAAAACCAAATAAACCACACTGTATCTTAGAATAACATATGAACTCTGCTTTTAGTGCTACGTTAGAATTACATTACCCCTTAAGGCTCAGAAAAGGAAATCCTGTGGAGAGTAAAAGTAGATAGGAGCTATTCACTTTCGTTTTGGTGATTTATTTGAGTCATCTACTGAGAAAGAATGAAAAACTTCAGAACTGAAGAAGCTTCTTGGATGAGAAGTGAAATGACTTCAAGGAAAAACAAAGGAAGTCCAGTTGCCATTTGAAAAAGCACCTTTGGGACAACCATGACCTGGATCAGGGGTCCCCAACCTGTGGTCTGTGGTCCGGTAGTGGGCTGTGGCCTGCTGGCCACTGGCTCGTGGGACAGGCTGGCCAGTGTGCGTATGTATGTGCACCCCCCCTCACTTGTGCTAGTGCACAGCTGCGGGATGCAAAAATGAGCTGCCACTGTGCCTCGGGGCACGAAAACTGGCCACCACCATACCTAAGGGCACAAAAATGGGCTGCCGCTGTGCTGCAAGGCATAAAAATGGATGCTGCCATGCCACGGGGCACAAAAATGGGCCACTGTGGTGCTGCAAGGTGCAAAAATGGCCACTGCGGGGCACAGAAACAAAGCACTGCACCATGCAAGAATGGGGCAGGGCTAGTGAGTATAACACGGGCACTAGCTCCGCCCCATTTCCAGCACGTGTGTGCTCGTGGCCCCGTGCGCACAGACATGTATGCACACATGTAAAATGCTTCCCCTTCCCTTTTTCTCCAGTCTGCCAACCAACAAAGGTTGGTGACCTCTGACCTGGATGACTGAGAATCTCCATAGCCCATTGTGGTGGACTGTAGTCTGGATTCCCAGGAGGGAGGGGCTGCATTCCAGAGGACCAAGAGAGAGCGAATTTTAGACAGTTTGACAGGGAGCAAGAGAGCTAAGAGCTGTCCCTAGAGGTTCTCAGAGTATATCTTTAATGATGCAAGTAATTGCTTTAGTTTGGCAAGATTTCTGTCTGTAGGTGAGGAAAATGCTTAGAAGAAACTGCACATATTTCTTGGTTTTTGGAACCTGACACTAATGGAAAAACATTATTAAATATAAATGGAAAAAAATGAGAATATGTTTGAAAGCAATCCTTTGCTATATAGAGGCTAAAGTGTTGGGCACGGACTGGGGAGATTCAGATTTAAATCTAGATTCAGCTATATGAAGGTATGTACAAGTATGGTAAAAGATGTCAAGATGCCATCCATAATGGTGTGGTTACAGCCCCACATTTTTTATGTGCTTTAGTGTGTGATGCTCATAAAAGTGTATTTATTAATTTATTGTATGTATGTATAAATAATAAATGAATTATATTATTTATTTATTTAATTTATTTATTTATAATATGTATAATAAATAATGTAATATAACAATATAATAATTTATTATTTATACATACAGTGAATAATGTATTTATTTATTGGATGTATAAATAATAAATTATATTATTCATTTATTAAATAAATAAATAAATAAATAATGTATCTATTATTTATTAAATTTATTTGCTGCCCATCTCGCTGTCTCAAGCGAATGGGTAGCTTAATCAAGTAATAAAATTAGCAAATATAAGGACGACGACAAACACAAGAACAATTAAAATGACAGAGGATTAAATTAGACTAAAAAGCTACAAGCTTGAGTGGAGAGGAGGTAGTGCTTTCCCTGTCACTGCACCAAGCGCCTGCAGTGTAAAGCACCTCCATCAGGGTCCCATGTCAACTGGCAGAGCCAAGTCTTAAGGTAGTAGTAGTAGTAGTAGTAGTAGTAGTAGTAGTAGTAGTAATAATAATAATAATAATAATAATAATAATAATAATAATAATAATAATAATAATAATAATAATAATAATAATAATAATAATAATAAAGTTGGAAGGGAACTTGGAGGTCATTGAGTCCAACCCCCTGCTCAGGCAGGAAACCCTACACCATTTCGGACAGATGGCTGTCCAGTCTCTTCTTAAAAACTTCCAGTGTTGGAGCATTCACCGCTTCTGGAGGTGGGCTCTTCCACTGGTTAATTGTTCTAACTGTCAGGATTTAAGGGCATTGAGTAGATGCTGCTGCTCTTTTATTGGGAGCACCAAAGCATTTCCAGGTTGAAATATTAGCCAGTGACATCATTGCTTCCCAGGGGATGCCCAGTTGGAGGGTCCTTTCATGTTCCTATTAAGTTGCCCATCCAAGTGGTACCCATCTATCTACTCACGGTCACTGAGTTTTGAACTGCTGGGTTAGCAGGAGCTGGAGCGAGTGACAGGAGCTCATTCCACTATATGGCAACAACTGGGTCTTGAACGCGAGCCTGCCAATTATCAGCTCAGCGTCCTAACCATGTGAGCCACTGTGCTCCTATAGAGTAGATATAAAGGGGCTTGAGAATCTGACTTATGTACTAAGTCACATATCTAACTCACTACTGTTAGCATCGATTAACAGTTGCTCTGTAGAAATTAAAACCTGGATTTTTTTTTCTTAGCCATAGTCTAAGAATATCAAGGATTAACTTTTTCCTCCTTTTTTGCATACAACAAAGGCATTGTCGAAGTATGGTTTTAACCCCTCTTCAAATGACAGTGAGATCGCCACACCCCCAGCAGAAAGTAGCAGAAATAAATATATTACCAGATATATTGTATATGAAATCCAGGTCAACCTCCAATTGAGTATTTCAGGTTTTGCTGATCAATTAGGGTATCTCCCTCACTCTATCCCACCCATGTAATTCAGGTAAATATTCAGGCCAGCTAAATTTGCAAGACTGAATCTGATGGCTGAATCTCCTCTTTTATTCTCTAAATATCTATTCTAAAAATGCAGCCTTCAATATAATAGCACTCTATTCTGTTTAGATGAGGCGTGTCCAACCTGTGGCCCACAGGCTGCATGCAGCTCTGGATACCTAGTAATGCATCCTCACAAGATCGTAAACTTTTAACATGATTATGTGATTTATTCATTGATTATATTATATATTATACTGTATGCATAGCCCAAAACAATTCCTCTTCACTCAATACGTTTCCAGCAAACCAAAAGTTTGGACACCCATAATTTAGATAGGCCATTTTTTTTATCTATGTCAGTTTCACATGCGATATAATTTCAAGTCTGTTTTGTCATAATGTTTTGCAAAATTGTATCCCAGTCCACTTGAAACTTTTTTTGTGTCCATTTACCAGATGTATGAATTTGTAGCCACTCATGACTGAGGGGTCCTTGGTACTCTCTGAGCTTGGTTGTTTTCTTGCTGACATTTATTACTCAAACTAGGTAACACCATCAGTGCTTCTTCCAAAGATGCTTTTTTTCACGAGGCAACTGGACTTTCTTGTTTTTCTTTGAAGATGTTTCACTTCTCATCCAAGAAGCTTCTTCAGCTCTGACTGGGTGGTGGCATAACAGTGACCTGGATGACTGAGAATCTCCATCAGTGCTTGTGATGGAAATGTATCTACAGGCAGATTTTTTCCCCATTTGCATGGTTTTGGAAGCGTTTGATGATCACATGTGGTACCTATATAATAAATAAATAATTTGTATTCTCCTTTATGTCGTATCTCTTGATGACACTCATGTCTGCTGTGCTGCATCATTGTGGTATTGGTTGGGAAATACTGTTCCTGGGAGGAATGAGTGAAGAACATCAGGAGTGTATGTTAAGAGGTTATAATACCAGTAGTATAATACTAGCAGGGTCATTTAAGTTCTGAAAGTAGGCACCTATCTTAGGCAGCAGCGTTATAGGAAGGTGCTGAAGGTAGATGATCACTTCAGTGAAAAAGGCAAAGCCTCATACTGAGCAGGAGAAAGAAATGGTGAAACATTCCTGTATTTTATCAAGAAGACTGCAAGGATATACAAGATAAAGTGACTGATAATATAGTGTCATAAGATGGACCCCTCCGGTTGGGTGTCATTCAATAGCTACTGAGAAAGAGAATCTTTCAGAGAACTAATGATGTTTATGATGTGGCTAGATTAAAGCCTTTGGGATGTCTAGTTGCTGAAGATAACATGCAAGAAAAGAAAATCTGAACCTTCAAAGACTGTATAACAGCAGGAAGATGGAATATAACAAGCTTGAAGATAGGAACGCTCAACACAGTGACAGATGACATTGCTATATATTGACATGTTAGGCAACAGTGAATTGAAGTGGGCTGGAATTGGACATTCTTAGTCAGAAGATTACACTGTTTTATTACTCAAAACATGATAGTATCTTGCAATTATTTTTCTGCTACTGAAGGGTCAGTTCCAGTCAGTAGTAATGGTGAGGAGAGAACTTCCTGGAGACTTCTGCTTTGTAGAGGGCCTCCAGACTCTGTCCTCTCTCCAATTCACTTTAACATTCAACTTAAACTGCTGGAGGAGGCCATCCGTTAACATAAAGTTTGGTATCATCTATAAGCAAATGATATCCAGCTTTACTTCTCATCCTGGGTTGAACAGGAAGCATATGAAAGTGCTGATCCAGTGCTCAGAAGCTCTCAGGATCTGCATGGCAAAGAACAAACTTTCATTCTTCAAAATAGACTGGGTTTGGTGTTGTGAGCCCACGGATTCCAGGAAAATTCCATCACTGGATTCCACCATTCAGAAGTGGTCCACAGCTTCTTATTATAATAATTCCTGTTTCAAGAGCAGATGACAGATGTGGATAAGAGAGCTTTTGTGCAATTATATCTTTTATGTCAACTCTGAGCTTTCCCGGACTGTGAGACCTGCTCACAGCCACTCATGGTTGAGTTACTTCCATGTTTCAACTAATTAAAGATGCCTTACTTGGGATCCTTGAAAAACATCTGGAAATTGCAGCTGGTAGAAAATAAGGCAGCCCAGGGACAATGTGTGTATTGCAGTGAAGTGTGTTGCACATCCCTCTGTGAGGATTCTAAATTGGATGGATGGATGGATGGATGAATGGATGATGGATGGGTGAATGGATGGATGGATGGATATAGATGATACATAGCTAGATAGATAGATAGATAGATAGATAGATAGATAGATAGATAGATAGATAGATAGATAGATAGATAGATAGATAGATAGATAGATAGGATAATACTCAGATGACACTCTTGCTTCAGAATTTGCATTGATTACTAATTTGGGTTGAGGGTTATTTTATCTGTTTACATTGTTAACCACCTAAAACTTCTGGGAATTGTTGACATATAAGCATCATAAACAAACAATGATCCAGGATGTGCTAGATTTGTTTACAGTTCAAGCTGGGTTAAACTAAATCATGACTGATAAAGTGTATGGCAACTTGGGCTGAAAATGTAATCAATTATGAATTCAGTACTGAATTATGTCTGGATCTTTGTTTTTGGTGGAAGGATGGAAGTTCTCTTCACACTTCTTTGAAGATATGTCTTATTAAAGAACTCACCCAGATGTTATTTGTTTACTCTTTGTAGTTTCAGATCACCCATGAATAGATATGCCATCACTTAAATCAAATTAGGCATGTGTGCGTGCGTGCATATGTGTGTGTGTGTGTGTTTCTTTCCATATGTGTGCATATACAGATATGATGGAAATATTTAAAAGAGGAGTTAGAAAATATTGCGGTTGATGAAAGCAGCTATGAAGCACAAGAAATTACTGGAGAGCATCATCATCTGCAGAACTATTAAAATAAAATAAAAATAGCGTTGCAGTGGTGTGATGCATGTTCAGCTCTTTTGCTAAATGCATGTGAGTCAGGGTACTTGTATAAACAGCACAGAGTTTGCTGCTTTTGTCATCTGCCCACTTTTGAGCAAATGATCCTATAGATGCATCTCATGGTAACAGTGGTAACAGCAATAAAGCCCCTAGTCAACTAAGTGGTTCTACAAATGCTTGGTGAGATGAGGCAATCACTGTATTATAAGTGCCAGGTATGTTTCTCTGGAAGAGGCATTCTACAGATGGGGTGTCAACACCCCCCCAAAAAAAACTACTACTACTACTACTACTACTACTACTACTACTACTACTACTACTACTNCCTCACCCTCACCCTCACCCTCACCCTCACCTGCCTTTTCTGCCTCTCTGCTTGACTAGGTGAGAACAGCTGAAGAGGGAATTTAGACAATATCTGGCTCTGGGTGGAAAATATAGGGGGAAATAATCTAGCCCCAAGCTACCCTTTAAAATTAATACTTTCAGTTGAATTTTTAACAAGCTTGCCTCAGATTGGACTTGGAATGACAAGATGTTGGATGTGTGCATGCATTCATGTATTTAAAAGCTTTCCATATTGTCAGTCCTAAGATCCTGGATAGTGTACAGTCTAAAAATAATATAAAAAGACATTTGATAGCTTCAGGTACTAGTAATGAAACCCTTTATAGTAAAATTGGAATAGAATAGTTCCACAAATATAGCTGTAGTGGAATGTAGTCTAGAGTCCCTGGAGGGAGGGGATGTTTCAAGTGCAGCTTGGAAAATTTGGTAAGCAGGAGGAGGGTTAAGATGGCCCCTAGAAGCTTTTAAGAAGAGATTGGACAATGGGTATGTGAAATGGTATATAGGGTTTCCTGCTTGAACAGGGGGTTGGACTAGAAGGTCCCTTCCAACTCTCTTGTTCTGTTCTATTATTTTCTTTTCTGTTCTGTTCTGAAATTGAACTCAACTCAGGATGACTACATAAGCATATTCTTGTAGTTTGCTTTGCAGCAATACAGAGATGGTTTACCACAACCTTGTTCCTGATTTTAAGCTTCCCTGCATAACCTACAACTTTGGGATTCCCTTGTACTACAGTATTAAGGACCCTGCTTTGCTTCTGAATCTGGAGAAACTCAGTCTGTGATGTCTCCCTTGAACGATTCCCTAGATACCTCCTCAGATGTCAGCTCAGGGGAGGATGAGCCAATTTCTGGCACATTAGGAACTGAGTTGATTGATGGCTTTGAGTGGCTGGCTGGTGGGGAATTGGCTGAGGTTCCAGCTGGGAAAAGCTTGCAGTGGCAGACAGCCAGCAAAGAGGAGGAGCTGCCTTCTGCATCTGGTCTGAGAACAGATAGGGCAGAGAAAAGGCAGGAGCAGAGAAGATCAGCCAGACTATTCAGGAGGAGAAGGCCCCACCTATCTTGATGGGCTACACCAGAAGCTGGCTATTTATCACAGCAGACACATGGAGGCATTGCTGGGAACAACATGTTTGTTCTCTAGCTGTGTGTTTGGTTGTTGGAATTCCTGCTTCACTCTGGGTTGACACCATGTTTGGAATTGAATTGTGCGTTGGAGACATTGAACTTTTCTTGCCCTGTGAGCTCTTTTGTTTTTGTTGTTTTGTTTTGCCTGGCAGATTTAAGTTTGTCTGGTGACATTATTTTGTTTGAGTAACTTTCAAGTGCCTTGTGGACTGTTGGGCTGTTGCTCTGTGGACTAACATTGGTTTGATTGTGGCTGGACTTGATTAGGACAGTTCAAGGTTTTTGGTGAAGGGGATTTCTGGGAATATTAATAAACTCACTAGACCACAGTTACGTGTGTGTGTGTGTGTGTGTGAGTGAGAGAGAGAGAGAGAGAGAGAGAGAGAGAGAGAGAGAGTAAGCGGGGCAGCACAAAATCGGGTGCTGCCACATAGCAAGCCCTAAACTGCAAATGAGAGACATTGGGCTACAGTTTTGATTAATCATTTTTATCACAATCAAGTGTGCCTTTGTCCTCGAGTGGCTGCCAAAAGATCATGCCTTCATCAGTAGGAGGGAGAGAAACTGTTTGTTGATAAAATGGGCATCAAAACAGCATGTTTCGAAGAAAAGTCCAACAGGGTGAAAAATAGGCAGTAAACACAATCCGGGATGTCCATCCAGAAATAATTTAGTTGATTGATTTGGATTGTTTAGCATGAAGGATTTTTTTTTGGGGGGGGGAAGAACAGTACAGTTAGTCCTCAACTTACGACTACAATTGAGTCCAGAATTTCCATTGCTAAGATAGTTGTTTAGTGAGGTTTGCCCCATTTTATGCCTTTCTTGCTACAGCTATTAAGTTAGTAACATGGTTGTTAAGTGAATCTGGCTTCCTCACTGGCTTTGCTTGTCAGAAGGTGACAAAAGGTGATCATATGACCCCGGGATATTGCAACCATCATAAATATGAGTCAGTTGCTAAATGTCCGAATTTTGATCACATGACCATGGGGATGCTGCAACAGTTTAAGAACATGACTACCCTATAGAACCCCTTGTTTCACTCACTTCTCTGCATTTGCAAACCTCTGGGTAAATTAGGAAATGAAACAGATTAAGATTAAGAGTCAAGACCATTGATCAATCTGTACAGGTGTTATCAATTTGATTAGTTGCAACTCCTCCTCCAAGATCTTGGGGGGGGAGAGAGAGGAGACAGAAAAGATTAGCTAGATAAGATGGCTAGATAGGATAACTAGCTAGCTAACTAGCTAAATAGATAGATAAGATAGCTAGCTAGCTAGCTAGCTAGCTAAATAGCTAGCTGAGAGAGAGAGATCCTTGAGTTATCTTATATGAGATGGCAGGTTCCGAACTGAGCACCTCATGCTTACATAGTGCAGCATCGTACATAGGTAAATGGCAGCCATAATAATAATTGTTTATTTTGGAGAGGTACCAGTTTTTCCTCCACTTCCAAATCAGCCTTGTTCAGAATAACCTTGACTTGATCAGTTGAATAGTTTCAGTCTAATGAGTGATGGACAGCTCACAAAGTACACAGGAGAATTTGACAAGGGACTCTTGTGTATCAGTTTAGTCCTCCCCCTCCCCCTCCCCCATCCTTGTTTTGTGTTTGGGCATGTTGAGTATCTGAATCTGGGTGCCTAAATGCTTTGTTGCATTATGTTAATTCCTCAGCAGCACAATCAAATCCATGTTGTAATTAAAGCTGTCAGTTGGAAGGCAAGCCAATGGCAGCCGAAACACAGCATAACAAATGAAGTGAAATGCTTCTGCATGTAGCTATACAATGCTTCACCAGGCATGAAATTAAATAAGTAATTTGATGTTGACATCAGAAATTGAAATGATACCCACTGTTCCTTCATTCTGTCAGACCTGCATAAACAATAGCCAGAGCAAACAGAAGCGGCATACGGCGCTTCACCATTGCGACTCCTCTCGTGTAATTCACAATATATATGCAAAAATGGAATCGCGGACTTCCCAAGACCTGAAGGATATAATTTCTTTGGGTTCTTGATGAGCTCCTAAATGCAGAAGGGCGGCTGCTTTGCGCATCCCAGTGCAGAACGCTCCTCAAAACATTCTTTATTTTGAAACAGCCCTGCAGCCAAAGGCCTGAGAACGTTCTCATGGATTGGTAGTTATTTATGAAGTCGAATCTCTGTGAGAAGATCTTTTCTCGTTCTGCTTGTGGGCATCCCAATCTGTCACAACATCTTTGTTGTTAGCTGTTTTGTTTTCATTTGGGAAGAGACAAGAGGCTGCACACTGGCCAACAGTTCGCGCACCAAGGAAAACGGGGGACTTAATAAAGTGCCGAAGCTTGTACAAGAAGAGATCACTGCCTCCCAATTTACAGACTTAAATGTTGCTTGAGGGGGCTCCTTCCATCTCTTAGTCCAAACAATGCTATTCTTATCCTTCTAAAAGGCAAGAATGGCTTTTGTTCTCATTAAAGCTATTCTAGGTCAAAATTTACCTCTAGGACCAAATCCTCTCATCTCCATTTGACTACCCTGTTCCCTGGTGTCAAATCTAATGAGGGTATTTTGGCAGTTTGGGGCAAGAATCGATATCAGAAAGGTTTTTGAGGGTTTGGTGCCTAATGATAGCCGTGGCCATGTTGTCTCCAAACTCGGGCACCCCGAGTTTGGTGTGGAGCTGATGAGAACTGGATCCCTGAAGGCATATTTTCTCTTCAAACAAGTCCTGACGTGATTCGGAGGAGGGAAAGTGGGATGTATATTCTGAAATAACATATGCTTATAGTAATAGGTTTATTTATTTGTTTGTTTTGTTTACAATGTCCATACGGCCACCCATATCTTACCACTCTGGGAAGCTCCCAAGCATAAATTAAAATAATGTAAAAATATATTAAAACTATTAGAACCAAATGAATAATAATAATAATAATAATAATAATAATAATAATAATAATAATAATAATAATAATAATAATAATAATAATAATAATAATAATAATAATAATAATAATAATAATAATAATAATAATAAAAAAAAATCTGGCGTCAAGCTTCTGACATGCAGTCATCTCATCCTATCCCAGTGCTTGGGGGGGGGGAGGGAACCAAGGCCTCAGTGCTTTTTCAGAAGGCTAGGAGGGTAGAGGCCTGCTTAATCTCAGGAGCTAGAGTGTTCCATAGGGCAGGGGCTGCCATGGAAAAGGCATGCCTCCTAGCTCCCATCAGATGGAAGTGTTTAGGGGAAGGGACTAAGAGCATTTCCACCCTATCTGACCTGGTAGGAGGGGTAGATAGCCTGATCCTGTGCCATGTAGGGCTTTAAAGGTAATGACCAGCACTGTGAATTGCACCTAGAAAGAAACTGGAAGCCAGTTTAACTCGCCCAATATTACATGGGCAAACCTAGGGGCTCACATCACTGTTGCATTCTGGAGCAGATGAAATTTCTAAGTGGTCTTCAAGGGCAGCCCCATGTTGCAGTAATCCCAATGGGAGGTGGCCAAGGCATGAGTTATCATGATAAAGGCCTCCTGGTCCAGACAAAGGTACAATTGGTGCCCTGGGCAAATTTGTGCGAAGCCCCCCCCCCCCCGGCTAGCCACCGGCTCCTTGAGCAGGAGCTGTGAGTCCAGGAGGACTCCAAAGTTGCATACCAGCTCAATTTGAGGAAAAACCACTCCATTCAAAGATGAAATGTCATCTGGATCTGGAGGTTCAAAAATCCAGAACCATTCCATCTTGCCATCTTGGTTGAGTTGAAGCCAGCTTCTCCCCATCCAGACCCTTATAGCTGCCAGGCACTTTCCAGCTGGGGGTGAAGATATAAAATTGGGTCTGATCAGCATACTAATGATACTGGACTCCAAACCAGTGGATGACTTCCCTAACTGTTTCATGTAAATGTAATAAAAAAGTGGTGAAAAACTCAGGTCCTGAAGCACTCCTCATTGCAGAGACGTAGGGCTTGACTTCTCCTCCTACCAACACTGACTAGAACTGGCCACAGAGGAAGGAGAAGAACCAGCATAATACCGTGCCTCCCACTCCCAAACTGGTCCCGAAGGATACCATGGTTGATCGTATCAAAAACTACTGAGAGGTCTAGGAAAGCCAAAAAGGCTGCACACTCCATTCTGAGGCCTCCAAAGGTCTTTGACAAGTGCGATCAATGCTGTTTAAAAGAAAACACATCCAAAATGTGTATTTAATATAATACATTCAGACTTTTTGCTTGTATTTCAAAACTGAAGTTAGGGGCCTGGAGGCTAAGACATATGAAGAACAGTTTCAGGGTTTAGGTATGTCTGGTCTAGTGAAAAGAAGGACTAGGGGAGACATGATGTCAGTGTTTCAATACATTTGAAGGGCTGCCCCAAAGAAGAGGGAGTCAAGCTATTCTCCAAAGCACCTGAGGGCAGGACAAGAAGCAATGGATGGAAACTAATCAAGGTGAGAACCAACCTAGAACTAAGCAGAAATTTCCTGACAGTGAGAACAATCAACCAGTGGAACAGCTTACCTTCAGAAGTTGTGAGTGCTCCATCACTGGAGGCTTTTAAGAAGAGACTTATTCTGATGAATGTAGCTAGCATAGGATGAAGTTGAGGATGAATGCACATTAAAGCAATATTAGGCATATAAATTACTCCATCTATTCATCCATCCATCCCTAACTACATTGATTTTATTAAACCCTGAGCACAAACACATACCTTTGTAGGAAACGAAGAAGCTTTGTGTTTCTAATTGTGTTGATCAAGAGCAGCCTAGATCGTCCCTGCAATGTTCAGGATTAATATAATATCAGTGCTTATATTTAAAAAAGGCACACTCAACTAACTACCCACAACCTTACAGCAGATTGCAAGCTCCTGCTTCCTGGTTTTGCTTCATTGGCTTACACTGATGAATCTCTCTGTGCTGTGCAGAAAATATTTCCTGATCCTCTTAACGCATTAGGGAAGCTAATTAGCATCCGAACTTCCGGTGAAATGGGCCACTTCTAATGTTGCCTCCCATTAAGTCTGATTTACGCCAGTGCAGCCCTGCTTGTTTTTCCCCAAGCTACCTCATGGGATCATATGGAGACGCTCATTGTGATCAAGGCTGGGTACAAATGCAGTGTGGAGTAGCCAGCAATCCTGTCCACTCTCCCTGCAACCTGGCGGGAGGGTTTGCTTTCTCTTTTTGCCGTTTTTTTAGTTCCTATAAAATGATGAGAGTGACAACTAGTATGATGCTATTTAGAGGTTTCTAAAGCATACGTGCCTCCAGTCAACTCCTGAGTCCCAAATGAGATAAGAAGGCTTCAAAACAAGGTGACATTTACTCTAAAAGAGGCGGACAAATCTAAAGTCACCCTGTTCTGAACTAAAATGCTGTATGAAGTTCCAATCAGGATTTGGATATACAGTATATGGAGCAATGTGGTGTTGAATATGGAGCAAGTAGGAAGTACAGATAGTCTTCGAATTACGACCACAATTGGAGCCCAAAAGTTCTGTGGCTAAGCGAGACATGTGTTCAGGGAGTTTTGCCCCATTTTATGACCTTTCTCGCCACAGTTGTTAAGCGAATCATTGCAGTTATGAAGTTAGTAACACGGTTGTTAAGTGAATCTGGCTTCCCCATTGACTTTGTTTGTCAGAAGGTCGCAAAAGATGATCACATGACCTCGGGATAGGGCAACCATCCTAGATATGAGTCAGTTGCCAAGCATCTCAATTTTGATCATGTGACCACAATGATGCTGCAACGATCGTAAATGTGAAAAACGTCATAACTCCCTTTTTTCAGCACTGTTGCAACTTCGAATAGTCACCTAATGAACTGTTGTGATGAGCCGTGGTGGTGCAATCGTTAGAATGCAGTACTACAGGCTACTTCTGCTGACTGCCAGCTGCCAGCAGTTCGAATCCCACCAGACTCAAGGTTGACTCAGCCTTCCATCCTTCCAAGGTCGGTAAAATGAGGACCCAGATTGTTGGGGGCAATAGGCTGACTCCGTGAACCAGAGGTCCCTGACCTTTTGGGCACCAGGGACCAGTTCCGTGGAGAGAGGTTTTTCTGCGGACCAGAGGGTGCGTGGTTTTGTGTGCTGCCTGCATCCCGTGGATGGGGCTTTGCTTGTTTGTGCAGACCAATTGCTGGCATGCTGCAGCCCGGTACTGGTCCATGGCCCGGGGGTTGGGGACCCCTGCTGTAAACCACTTAGAGAGGGCTGTAAAGCAACATGAAGCGGTATATAAGTCTAAGTGCTATTGCTATTGTAAGTCAAGCACTCCTGTATATGCTGGTGCAGTGACTATTGGACACACACACACATAAACATGCAAATGGGGGGGCGGCGAGAAAGACTTGCTTGAAATGCCCACGATGAGGGAAAAAGAAGGATTCAGTAACTGAAAGGTTATCCTTGAATCAGAAACCTTGAATTAAGGTTAATTCAGTGTTCTCTCCAGTTGTGATTCTTGCCAGGAGACTATTGGTCATTTCCGTAAAGACACATCTTGGCAAGGGCTGTCCTTATGAGGACAAGGCCTTTCAATAATTGACTGAGTGGTGTAGAGCAGGTCAGAGATTGGTACAGAAAAGCAATTCAAAGAAGAAGGTAGAATAAGAGTCCTTGGAAATTACGAGGAGTCTTTTGAACGGTGCAGCGGTGGTCTGAGCAGGTTATTTCCATGACTGAGAGATGAAAAGAAACACAGGGCAAGATGTTGGTGATGGATTTTGATAAACACAGTCAAAGAATTCTGCAGGGATGTTTGCATCCCATGAGTATTTGTAAGAAGAGGATAGGGGTTCAAATTCCAAGCTGTGCCTACCATTGTGATATCATGCATTTCCCCCCCCCCCCTCTTCCTGGGATGCCCCTGGCAATCTGCTTTGGAGACATTGGTGTTGCCAGAAGAAATGGACAGAAGGAGGCAATGCAGAAGAGAAATGTCTCCCTCCTTAGAAAAATGGTCAGACTGTATTAACTCTCTTGTGACCTGAGATAGCAGGACTGAAAAGAATTTATGTGTGCAGAAGCTGCTTGTAATGTTGGCCAGTGGCAATGGGATATTTATCGTGGATGAAGGAATATTTTTTTAAAAACGTGGGTGTGACACCCCAAAGTTCTTTCCGTAAAGGAAATATTGTAGCATAGCCTCGTCATCTCTAGTGTTTTGCCCAATTCAGTAAGAGAAATGTGAATTTTACTCCTAAATGATAAAAATCATTTCAATGGTACAGGGAGAATCTTCCAAAAAGAATCAAACTCCATTTCTTTTTTGCATTCATCAGGTTGACCCAGGGAAAAAAAATGTGGCTGTTTTAAAGAATGGGAGTCAGATGTTACATACAAGCATCTTCATGGCACCAAATTACAGAACCACAATTAAACTATATCAGCTCCCTTTTATAGAATACAGAATAACAGAGTTGGAAGGACCTTGTAGGTCAGTGGTGGCGAACCTATGGCACGCGTGCCAGAGGCGGCACTCAGAGCCCTCTCTGTGGGCATGCGCGCCAGTGCCCCAGCCCCGCCTCCCCCATGGCCCCCTCCTCAGCAGCAGCCCCCCTGGGGGAGAGTCACCCCTGGGTGCAGCCCGCACGGAGCAGCGCAGCCAAGGACATAGCCGGGCAGCAGGGACAAGACTCCGCCCTCGTGCCCCATAGCGTGCAGATGATGCTGCGGGGTGTGGGCGGAGGGTGTGGCTGCCATGGCGTTGCAGGGCTATCTGGGCGATCTGCTGTGGCGGGCCATGGAGCGGTGTGTGGCCCTGTGGGCGGGGCAGGGGCGGAACAGGCCGGGCAGGAGGCGGAGTGGGGACAGGTTTGGGGCACTTGGTCTCTAAAAGGTTCGCTATCACTGTTGTAGGTCATCTAGTCCAATCCCCTGCTCAGGCAAGAGACCCTATACCATTTCTGACAAGTTTTGATGATATCCAAAATGAAGGACCCGGATACAAACACCTCATTCTTCCTTATGCTGGGCCCACAATGGCTAAAATTGTAATCTTTAATGTCATGGGGCCTAGGAAATGTATCAAACAGAAGTCCACAGCTCCAGAGCAGGAAAGATAGAATTTCTTTCTTTCTTTAGTTTTATTCAGCTTTCCTGCCAAAATAATAAATCCATCCCAAGATTAAAATAATTAAAACCCCAAACTAAAAAGCATGTGTTCATTTTAAACCAAGATTTAAACAATTGGGTATTTATTGAAAGTCTTTAAAAATGTAATAGATGCCTTTTAAAAGATCATTGGGAGAGCCTATTAAGACATCAGCTAAATAAGGCTAGCAAAAACCACAGGGAGTAAAAAAGAAAAAACAACAACACAGTGCATTATTTTCCATGTGAAAACAAAGAGCTGGCACTAATTCATCTTCAGGCACCAAGAAAATAAGGACCCACAACTGAAAATTCCACTTTATGAGTTATAAGTTGATGCCAGTCAAGTCTTATATAAAAGGACAACTTAGGGAATAAATTCTCTAATTGGGCAGATTCCCATGGGAGCAGGCTGGCTTTTCATTACTGGTTTTCTGCATCCAGATGCTTTCAATGTCAGGTATTAACATCAAATGTATGAAAGAAAAAAAAAAACCCTGGTTCCTACCACTACATCCTTTTTAGGAAATAAGCTAACACACTGGGGGAATAAATTGACAAACTGTCTTGTGTTGTTACAAAGAGAAAGAAAGGGAGGGGGGGAGAAGAAGAAAAAAATGACATCCATCCATCAAAATCCACGGGGGAAGTTTGCTTTTGAAGTCCATCAATTTAGGGGTCTCCCTTCTTACAAACCTTGCCTCCTGCCCACCCCATCCATACCCCCCACACACCACAAAACTTAGACACTGGAGTCTAGGGCAACAAATGGCAATGTGTCATGGGGGTTGGTTGATGTGTGTCTATTTAGTCTCAGCATAGGCCGAAATGCCATCATTAATTCATTACCCAGCTGCCTGTCAAATAAATTGGCAATTACACCCACCGTCGGAGCCTGGAATTTCAGTAAATAGCATGCTTCTGTCGATGGAGCCGTTGAGAAATGTTAAAAAAAGAAAAGGAGGGGGGGAAAGGAGGGGGAGGAAATTAAACAACGAGAACATGTTTGTTTCACTAGCAAAATGACAAGGGAGGATGCTTGTCAAGGCAACTTGTTGGGAGGGGGAAGAAAAGCTCTTGTAAAAGAGTCAGACAGAAGGGAGGTGGACTGGAACAGGTTTCAGAAGAAGGGAGAAACATGCAAAAAATACAGAGGGGTAACTCTCATTTGTCTATCTTTTTTCTTTTCTTTCTTTTTTTCCTTGCAGAGCTCCGCTCCTTCCAGCTTGGGAACAGGCTATTTTGTAAGTGGATCTCAACTTTTTAAGATATGTGTCTTGGAACAGTGTCAAAAAATGGTAATGCCCAAGGAGGGAGATTTTGCAGTGGACAGTATTTCAGCTGATGGGTTTGGCCAATTATTTGCATGGCTTTCACTGGTTGGTCTGCAATCCAAAACTATGACCGTTGGTTTGAACAGAGTCACTTGCGTTCCCACCAACTTGCTTTCTTAATCACCCCATCTTCCTTAACCCCCATTCCTGCACCCACACCCAATAACTGTGCCCTCTCCCCCTTTATAGTCACTTTCCTTTATAATGTTGACTTCTCCCTTTATCCAGGTTAATCCTTCATTTTCCTAGGAGTGTTTTTCAAGGGTCCATCTAGGTTCTACTTTGTAGAAACCAATCTACTGTGACCAGAAGGCTGGTTTCGTACAACACATTAGCCCTGGTTAAAACGAGACTGGATAGTCAAGAGGGGAGGGGCAACCTTTATTTTATCTGAGCTTATTGTCATCACATTATGTCATAATATGGTTTTTGCGGAGAGGGGGCATAACATTTCATGTGAATGCAGAACTTTTGTTAACCCAGCTTTGATGTTTAGCATGCTGTGTGAACCTAGCCAATTTTCTGGATATACATACACAGATATACATGCCTTAGGAAAGGGATTTAAAGATTCACTGAATAGATCTGAAGTGGTGGTCCTACCTCTTTAGCTACCTCATTAAATCTTGGGACTTTTCCATCTTCCCTGTAGGAAGGCCTATCACTTTCTAGGCTGAGGCCTCTCGTAATAGTTTAGTACAGAGGTAGGCAACCTTGGCTCTTTTATGACTCGTGGACTTCAACTCCCAGAATTCCTGAGCCAGCATGGCTGGCTCAGGAATTCTGGGAGTTGAAGTCCACAAATCATAAAAGAGCCAAGGTTGTTTACCCCTGGTTTAGTAGCTTGTTCATCTTCGCATTCCCAAGTATTTCACCTGCTCCTTTGATTAAAGTCCTGAGCCTTGGATATCATCTATGGATGTAGGGTAAGATGGGAGCAAAACATGTTCTTCTAGCTCTACATGGTGATTGTCCAATGAATCCCAGGCTCCTGTGTGAAAAATAAATGAAAAAGTGAGGCACAGCTAATCAAGCACTGTATACAATTAATAATACATTCCTATTAAATGCAATGCAAATAAGTTGCACAGAGCATCTAACCTGCTGGACTCACATCCAATATTTGGCCAGGACCGTCCCAAATAGTCTTGAGAAGAGCAGTACAAGTTAAGAAATGCTGTTTCCTTACATCCTGAATGAAAGAGCAAAAGAAATGAACTCGTGTAGATAAAGCTCCATTTTGTGTTTTCTTCTATTAATGAATGTTTAAATAAGGATTATCCAGCTGACTGGAGGGCATATTTTCATACAATAGTGACATCAGTTTCTTGATTCTGCATGATATGTGTTGATTTTAAAACAAGTTTGAATGGAATGTTCTAATGTAATAAAAACAGGAGTGGGATCATTGGGATATCTGAAGCGCCCTTTGATAGATTTTCTTATTCATTCATTCATGCATATTATTATGTGACCACCCAACTCAAACTATGTGACTAGGGAAAAGAAGGCAGGGAGGCAGGGAGGAAGGGAGGGAGGGGAGGGGAGGGAAGGAAAGGAGAAGGAAGGAAAGGAAAGGAAAGGAAAGGAAAGGAAAGGAAAGGAAAGGAAAGGAAAGGAAAGGAAAGGAAAGGAAGAAACAATAACTAATTGAAACATATTAAACAATACAATGCTAGAGAGAACTGAAAATTGCCACAATCCTAAGGGAATACTTTGCAGTTCAGTTTGCATGAATTGATTGAAATTGGCATTTTAGAGTAAAACAGGGGGGGCTTTTCCAACATTATCTGGTGATCTCAGGAACTAAACTTGATAGATCTGCCATGCAAGAGGCAGTATGATAAAGGTATTGGACTAGGATGGAAGAGACCCAGTTCATGGTCATTTCCAGACATGGAGATTCACAGAGTGCTTATGGGTCAATCCTCTACCTCAGTCCAACCTGCTACCTGCAGTTGTGGGGTGAAATGAATGTGCCTTGAGGTTGTGGAGAAAAGGAGGGATATAAATTGATGATGATAAAAGTGCTGATGGGTCTCCATAGTGTTTCTCACTGACCACGTGCTTAGAGCTATTTGAGAACTGACTTCCTATGGATAAAAATGAAACATGTAAGAGGAACATCTCTTCATTGGAAAACTCATTCCTTCTCAGAGGTAAGAGTTGAGAAACAGAAGCAGAAGCCTCCAGCGATTGGTGGCATCCAAGAATCAATGATTGTGTGTCCTCGGCCAGAGGTTATTCATTTGTCTGGATAATGGCTTATGGTTGCCTGGTTATTGTTGTCTGGATGATGGCTTATGATTATAGTTCTCCCTGGTGAGAGTAAACAAATGGGCAGCTTGTACGGGAAACCAAGCCATCTTTACTGACTGCAGAATAATTAATGTTGCAATGGAAGAATCTCAACTCTTGGTGTTGCAGTTTTCACATTTTTAGCCCTGGTAGATCCTGACTACAGGCCACAATTGAGCCTAACATTTCTATTCCTAAGCAAGACAGTTGTTAGGTGGATCCTGCCCCATTTTATAACCTTTCTTTGCCACAGTTCTTAAGTGAGTCACTGAAGTTGTTAAGTCAGCAACACGGTTGTGAAGTGAATCTGGCTTCCCCATTGACTTCATTTGTCAGAAGGCCACAAAAGGTGATCGCATGACCCTGGGACCAGTGGTGGGATTCAAATATATGAACAACCGGTTCTCTGTGTGGATGCCACTTCCAGAAGTCCATTCTGAGCTTGGGCAACAAAAAATTAGCTACTGGTTCTGCCGAAGTGGTGCAAACCGGCTGAATCCCACCACTGCCTGGGACTCTAGAACTGTCATAAATATGAGTCAGTTGCCAAGAGTCCGAATTTTGATCACGTGATCACCATGGGGATGCTACGACAGTCTTAAGTGTGAAAAACGGTCATAAGTCACTTTTTTCAGTGCTGTTGTAACTTTGAATGGTCACTAAATGAACCATTATAAGTTGAGGACTACCTGTACTCTCGTCTTTCTTTTGACCCTGTGCAGGAGCCAGGACTGTGATACAGAAGAATAAACAGTAGATTTCAATCCACCCTGGTCTCTCTTTCATCTCTCTATCTCTGTCTCTCATCTTCCATTTATCATCATCAACTAAACATTTATGTCCTTTGTTTTCACTCTCATTGCTGAAGAGACTTACCGGAAGAGTGAAACCTGTTTCACAGAAGTGATGGTTAATGTAATTCCGGCTCAGTTTTCCCTGAATATCAACAAATAAAGTTAAATTGACTTTCTATATATCATCTGGCTGCTTGACAGCAATGCCTCTTCCTTCCACAGATATCCTTCTGTCTTCAGTTGCTGAGGAAAATAAACATTTTTAGCATCCCATGCCTCGTATAACTCCCCCGAAAGCAAGACGAGGTGTCAGTGACTACATCTGTCAGGAAATCTACAGACAGCTCAAGCTGTCAAGAACAGGCATGCTATGTGCTAACAATGCGTGGCTGTCTTTTCTCTGCTCCCCAAGCTGGCATTTGCAAAGTACAAGCCACTTTGTATGAGCTTACAGGAGTGCATACACACACACACACACACACACACACACACACACACTTTCCTCCCTAGCGGTCTCTGTTATGGATGCATCACCTCAAAGCCGTATCTTAGCTCTGAAGATCCCAATGCATTCCAAATACCAGAATGAATGTCATTAATTAAATTGACCCTGTCTTAATATTCTTAATGTTCAAACATTTTTTGTGTGGCTTAGAGTGTGGGGTGAACCCAGCCCATTCAATTAATTTGAGGCTGAATCTGTTGTGCAAGCCAAGAAGATGGGTTCATTAACCAGGTTAAGTTGTCTTGTACACTGTGATAATCAGACTAAGAGTCAAGAATATCATCATAGAATATCAATCCAAAAACATCTTTATTACCCGAGACTTGGCTAATTGACCTCTTCTTCGCAGGTTTAGGTATTAGACCACATATTCTTTTGCATATTTCATTTATACCTATTGCTCGCTTGGTTATGTCAATCCTTGTACTTTGTCTGCCATTTATTTATTTATATTATTTTGACTTAGATGTCACCTGACTCCAGTCAACTGTGGAAGGTTCATAACACAAAAAAATAATAAATATGCAATCCAGATACAAAGAATAGCAATAAACAGATGGCATGTCTAGGGAACACAACATGTTTCATATTCAGAACATGAAATTCTGTCCATCCTAGCTCAAAGTTTAGGAGAAGAGCTGGGTCTTTCAGACCCTCCAGAACACCATCAGGTGGGGACTACCTGGAGCCTCATTCTAGATAATAGGCCCCATAACAGAGAAAGCATGTTTCTGGGGTCCTGATAGATAGCATTGCTTCATTGAATAAATCTGGAGTATTCCAATCCTATTGGAATGAACCAGAAAGACTGATATCTTGGGAGTTATGTGATATCTCAAGTAGCCAGGCTCTATGCCATGTACGACTTTATAGGTGACTAGACAAACCATGGCCCCTTGGGACATTGTTTTTGGGATAATTCACTACCTAAAAAGAGAAACAGAATGACCACAGGTTGGAAAAATAATGGAAACAGGAATGACTTCTGACTTCCTGTCTATTTCCCCATTGACTTTCCTTGTGGGAAGCTGGCATGGAGCATTAAAGGCGATGATCATTTGACTATGGCAGTGTGACTGCACAGCAATGCTGAACGGGCACAACTTTGCCAAATTTCAATCCCACAGGAGTGATGAGTCACAGATTATGGATGCATTCTTTAAATTAACCCATTTGAGATACATTGCTTTAAACATTGTTGCCCTAAGATGCACCATTTCACTTACTTGAAGGTTACAAACAGACAAACAGAAAAGTTTTATAGAAAACCAGCCTGTTGAATAGCAGAGAAGTAAACTGGTACATACTGGTTGGGGGTGGATTCTGGCAGTTGAAGTTCGCATAGAACAGGTCCACTGTTCTATGATGTAATTAACTTGGGTCAGTCTGCTAGAATACTTGTCCACAAATGACAAAACGGGAAAATAAGGGCGATGGTGTGGTAATTAAACATTTGAGTTAGTGAATGCTTAGGAGTGATGGACCAATTTCCCTATGATTAGAAGTCATAGTTAGAATGCCAGATTGTAGATCCAAACATTGCATTCTTAATCAGATTTTCTCCATATTTTTGCTGTTTCAAAAGATCTTTACATTTTATTTCCGTCACATCTGGCCACCAAAGTATATTATAAGAATGAAGCAGCAGGTCTTGCAAATGAGACGTCTTCACTTCCTGCCAAAAGGAAATGATTACAGCAACTGATATTTGAACGTGAACAGAAAATGATGGTGCTTGGATCGCTATGCAAGTATGGAAAATCCAAACAGTAATCAATACTGAATCATAATTGGAAGGGGATTTTAGGCCATCAATCTCGCCTCTTGCTCAGTTCAGGAATCCGAATGAAAGTATCCCTGACATATGGAAATCTAGCTTTTTTTTCTTGAACTTCACTTGAATAGGAGCCCACCACTTTTTCTGTATAATTAGTTCCACTGGCACTTACTGTTGGAAACTTGAAAACTATTCAAGTTTGTTAGATCAAAGACCAAACTGATTGCACATGTAGGAATTAAGAACAGCTCTGGAGATGACAAGAGGGGATTGAAATCCTTTGTGCTAGACTGGGTTCAAACCAGACATGGGAAACATAGAGGATGAATGGATCCTGGAAACCTAGCAAGAATTTCTTATTTAAGGCAGTAGACCCTTCAAGACCAAACTATGCAAGCCAAAAATGTGCCACTTTGAACTTTGAATGTAAGCTGAATCTTAAGTTCTAGGACAGTGGTTCTCAACCTTTTTAATGCCGCGACCCCAACCGGTCGTAAGTCGAGGACTAAACCGGTCGTAAGTCGAGGACTAAACCGGTCGTAAGTCGAGGACTACCCAACCGGTCGTAAGTCGAGGACTTTCCCTGCCCGGGAGCGCCGCGCATGCGTGGTTCCGGCCCCTGCGCTGGCCGAGGCGTAGCTGGCAAGCGGCAGAGACGGAGCAGGCCGACCACCAGCTGGCCCAGCCCAAGGGAGGTAAGGCACCCGCCGGAAAAGGGGAAAAAAATGGTGGACAAAAAAAATGGCGGACAGCCTTGCTTGGCGACCCCTGTGAAATGGTCGATTGACCCCAAATGGGGTCCCGACCCACAGGTTGAGAACCACTGTTCTAGGAGATCCCATTTACCATTCTTTGGAGATATTTTCACCTCTTTAATAATATTTTTTTCAATAATGTCACTTTCCTAAGTGCTAATTGATCTACTTTCCTCCCTCCTCCCATCTCTAGAGAACAGAAGGAATGGCCTTGAGGGGCAAAAAGAGGGCAAAGTTTAGGGAAGAAATATAACCTAAGAAAACATCTCAAGGCCATCCTTAGTTTTCTCCTGAAGATAAAGAGAAGGACAGGAGAAAGGAATTCAAATTTGCAAGGTTTCGTTACAATGACTTTGTGATAAAAGTAGTATTGACCAACATGAAGATTCACTTAACAATTGCAGTGATTCACCCTAACAACTGTGGCAAGAAACGTAAGAAAATTGAGCCAAACACACCTAACTACTGTCTTGCTTAACAAAAGAACTTTTGGGATCAATTGTGCTTGTAAGTCGAGGACTTCCTGTATCATCATAAAAGAGAAACCAAAACAAGGGCAATGCAGTCTTTTCCCTAGCCACAATCTACATCCCCCTTCCTGTTCTTAGAAGCCCCTAAATTTTCAGCCTGCAATCACCATGGTGGAGTATGAGAATTGCACTTGGTCTCAGTGCTAGATTTCGTATTGGTAGCTGCATATGCTGCATTACGTTTCCCATTATGCATTTAGACAGATGAGGTTTGTGCGGGTGGGTGAGATTAATTAATCTTTGAGCAGAAAGGATGGTGAATTGTTTTGACATTTGTTCTTCAGCTACCAAACAATATGTCTCTCCCATCCCCAGCTGAGGAAAGCTTTAATTTGCACCCAATCTGGAGAATCTGGAAAGCATACGTTGCTGGAACCTCCCGCAGGAAGTCGTTTCTGTGCACACTCATAAAGGCAGACCTAAAAGGCAGTGCATCCAACAGCTGTTTTCACTCTTATGGGATGCCACAGGGATGCCACAATGGATGGGGCTGGATGACATTCAAAAAGCCCTTCCCTGGAGAGCCAGGCAAGAGACAGCTGTGTAAAGGTAGCAACCCAAAGAAGGATAAACTGCAGGGAAGTTGGGTTGCATTTTCGAGCATAAACTGTGCGTGGGGCATTCTGCCTGTTAACATAGCAGTTCCATAAACTCCCAGTTGTCATTGTTAAGAAAATTACTGCAGGTTATTAAGCAAGGATATTATGTGGTCAAAATTTGTGACCTCCAGCCAGCTTTCTCACTGACTTTTCTTAAAATCTGATGCCAACATTTCAATCAATCAACCAATCAATCAAGCCAACTTCTCTGACTGTCTTATTGGGTAAAAAAGACCTCATGCTGGATTTTGTTTCCAATTGCAAAGCCTGAGCAGCAAGAGCACCCCAGAGTGATGGAAAGGTGCAGAATAGAAAAGCATATTACCATCAGAAGTAGTGTCTCTTACTATCTCCAATAGCGAGTAAGTTTCAAAACACTATGGAGAGGAAAAAGACATATACACATTTTCAAACGGTCTGTCTGTACTTAATTTGTATATCTTCAATCTTTTGGGGTTTCACATGCATTCATTTATAAAGTCATTCTGTTTTGCTGGGGCTTTTTTTGCTTTGTTTTACATCAGAATCCACCCAAATTAGCACTGAACTGCATTTTCCCTAAAATAAGCTTTGTAAAGAAATGTGTGTGTTTTCATAAAATACAGACAGTTTGAAAATGTGTAGTGTACAAACTGCACAGCAACTGAATTTACTCTAGAAAATGCAGATTAGGTTGGTTCACTTCATGCTAATCAACAAAATTTGGTGGTGTAGGATTTGGGTGCCGAGACGGTGATTTACCATAGCAGCAGGTTGTCAGAGATAACAGTAAAAAGATATATTGGTCTTGCAGACAGGTAGAGACAGTTTGCTCATCTTTAGTAATCAGTTCAGGAAGTTGAATATTTAACTGCATTTTGTTAATGTGAAAAATGGTTATCCATTTTTAAAATGAGCACATTTACACAAAGGCACCCTGGTGTTTTGCTGTTTGGATCTGTTGCAGTTAATACATTGTCTTGGCTTTTTAGCATGTGTCTGTGTGCTCATTGTAAAGGCTGACTCTTGTTAGCTAGCACTTCGCACTATAAATCATAGTTAACAAATCTTAATTTACTTAGCTTGGCTAATGACAGAGCTCCAGTTTTCACTCGCTAATTAGCTTTACTGAATATCACTGCAAAAGGAGAACATTCTGTGGTTCATTTTCCCTTGTGCTAAACCGTTGCTGAAGCAAAGTTTTACACAGATATTACATTTAGCCTAATCACCCTGTTGTTTTTACTTTTTGGAAATTATCAACATGAAGCCCAAATGGATGGCTTTGGATATCTCAAAGTTTGACTCTAAGAAGAAGAAAAAATCAGGAGTTAAGGTTCCGACTGACGAACCCAAGGAAGTAAGAATAGCTGAGATGATCCAATCTCTAATGCAAAACTTTATTGAGCACATCATTTCGGCACAGATGAAAGGAAAATCATCTCTGGTTAATCATTATGTTAAAAGTGTAGAGTCTCTCTCTCTCTCCCCCTATTGTCCAATAAAGTGTCAGACAATTGTTATGAGAGAGGGTTTTAGTTCTCATGGCTTGGCAGTCTGATGTCTGAAGCCTAGCATTCCATTCTCTCCCCCACCCCAACACCGCTTCCCCCTGAATATGTAGGCAAACTAAGAAGCAGTAATGAATGTCACAGCATAGGTATTCTTTGCAGCTTGACATCAGGCTTGTATACATTTCATTTCATTTATTAGACTTATATGCCGCCCTTCTCCCCACAGGACTCAGGGCGGCTCACAGCATATTAAAACAGTACAAAGCATTATCCCCAATAAAAACCAATTAAAAAGCAAATATTTACCGCTGTGTCATGTTAAAATAATAGTTAAAATTGTCCCTATTTAAAATTCTCCCTAGGCCAGACCCGCTTGCTGAAAAAGCCATGTCTTGAGGGCGCGGCGGAAAGCTAGGAGATCCGGAATCGTCCGGATCTCGGGGGGTAGTTCGTTCCAGAGGGTGGGGGCACCCACAGAGAAGGCCCTCCCCCTGGGGGTCGCCAGCCGACATTGCTTGGCCGACGGCAC
>NW_015388835.1:117601-120583 GCF_001527695.2 Protobothrops mucrosquamatus
ACAGGTAGAGACAGTTTGCTCATCTTTAGTAATCAGTTCAGGAAGTTGAATATTTAACTGCATTTTGTTAATGTGAAAAATGGTTATCCATTTTTAAAATGAGCACATTTACACAAAGGCACCCTGGTGTTTTGCTGTTTGGATCTGTTGCAGTTAATACATTGTCTTGGCTTTTTAGCATGTGTCTGTGTGCTCATTGCAAAGGCTGACTCTTGTTAGCTAGCACTTCGCACTATAAATCATAGTTAACAAATCTTAATTTACTTAGCTTGGCTAATGACAGAGCTCCAGTTTTCACTCGCTAATTAGCTTTACTGAATATCACTGCAAAAGGAGAACATTCTGTGGTTCATTTTCCCTTGTGCTAAACCGTTGCTGAAGCAAAGTTTTACACAGATATTACATTTAGCCTAATCACCCTGTTGTTTTTACTTTTTGGAAATTATCAACATGAAGCCCAATTGGATGGCTTTGGATATCTCAAAGTTTGACTCTAAGAAGAAGAAAAAATCAGGAGTTAAGGTTCCGACTGACGAACCCAAGGAAGTAAGAATAGCTGAGATGATCCAATCTCTAATGCAAAACTTTATTGAGCACATCATTTCGGCACAGATGAAAGGAAAATCATCTCTGGTTAATCATTATGTTAAAAGTGTAGAGCCTCTCTCTCTCTCCCCCTATTGTCCAATAAAGTGTCAGACAATTGTTATGAGAGAGGGTTTTAGTTCTCATGGCTTGGCAGTCTGATGTCTGAAGCCTAGCATTCCATTCTCTCCCCCACCCCAACACCGCTTCCCCCTGAATATGTAGGCAAACTAAGAAGCAGTAATGAATGTCACAGCATAGGTATTCTTTGCAGCTTGACATCAGGCTTGTATACATGGTTTATTGCTCCTGATCTTTTTAATAATTGGTGATGATGGTGCTTGTTCTTCAAATCTTTTCCTAATATACAGTATACTTTTGTATTGTGAGGTCCTTGGCACTCCCTGAGCTTGTTTTCTTACAGACGTTTCATTACCCAACTAGGTAACATCCTCAGAAGGGAATGGGGTGTGCTCTCTGTTTATATATATATATGGCTTTCCTTGACAGAGTTGGTAGGAATATTCTTGATGCTTCCTTGATTAGGCTGTTGTTTATTGTTTGTTTGGTTGTTTGTCTGAGTTGGTAGTTCAAGTTGATAGTTCAAACTGAATCTATAATTCAAGCAGCAAACAATACCCCAATGAAGGAATTACCAACTCAGACAAACAACAGCCTAATGAAGGAATTATCAAGAACTCTCCCACCCACACTGAGAGGGCAAGTCACTTCTAAATAAATAGGGAGCAAATCCTACTCTCTTTCAGCACGGATGAAGTTATCTTGTTGGTTTGCGATGCTGGCAAATATCTGTAGTGCAGGTGTTGGATGAGGGTGGAGATACGTTCTCCGAGCTTGTGGGTTGGTTTCCAAACGTTTCATTACCAGGCTAGGTAACATCTTCAGCGGAGTTTAGGGGATGTCAGTGTTAGTGTTCCTCTGTTTATAAGGGCTTCGTGTGGACATTGGGTCTTATGATGGTGAGGTCACATCAGACCCATCACAAGACTCTCACCTGATGTAACCTCCCCATCACAAGACCTACTGATCACACCAAGCCCTTATAAACTAACACTGACATCCCCTAAAGCGCACTGAAGATGTTACCTACCCTGGTAATGAAACATTTGGAAACCAACCCACAAGCTCGGAGAACGAACCTCCACCCTTATCTTGTTGGGTAATGAAATGTCTGTAAGAAAACCACCAAGTTCAGAGAGTACCAAGAACCTCACAGTTCAACCCTGAGCTAGTAATATTCTCTCCTATTGATACTTTTATATGCAAAGCTTCCTAATGAACAAAATTTTACATTTTCAGACACTGTTTCCCATGTTTTCATGATTCTATTTCTAGCTTCTTCAATGTTTCAGATTCAGGAAATGCAGTATTAAATTTTTCAAGACATGCCCTCTTTTCAAAATAATTATCCACTTTTCTGTGCAGCTTTCAGAAATAAGCATATTTTTCAGACATGCATCTCAGAATCAGTTAGCATTGTGAGTATATGAGTGTATAAATGCAGTTTTTTGATTATTAGAAGATAGCTGCTGATCACATCGTAATGAACTTATTCTGGGACAGATCTCACAAATCTATTTATATCTTTGTTGTATGATGCAGAATCACTTTTTGTGAAATGGGTAGCATTATAAATTTGATACATAAATATCCTGTGCACAGCTATTTTTTCCATTTCTGATTAGAAAGCTAGGAGACCAGACCTGGAAAGACGTACTTGCATTGTCACAAATATTTGGCTAAGGTCCTTCCCAAAATGCGTGTCTTGAGAAAAGCATTGCTGATTGATAAAAGCTGTTTCTCTCCCTCCTTGTCAAGAGAGCAGAACATATGAACTGGTACGGTTAAACTAAATTACTGTTCTTTTCTGTCTTCTATATAAGAAATTATATTCTTATAAGAGAACAATATCAGTTGAGCCTCTTCTATATGATGGATGCTATTTTAAAACAAGGTGGAACTTAATGTCTTAAATTGACATAAAGAAGACTGGGGGAATAGAGGAATCTATGAAGTTGCCTTTAATCTATCTTTTCAGCTCTGCATTGTGCACCCTGATTGAAGCTGGCACTGGAAAGAGGCTTTCTCTCTTAATAGAGCTTGCAAGCCAGAGCTTGTGTTCTTCAAAAATGATTATGTTTTTGGATTAAGTTTGAGAAACCCAGGTTCAAATCCATCCCTAGGTATGGAAGCTCCCTAAGTCAGGGGTAGGCAACCTTGGCTCTTTTATGACTCGTGGACTTCAACTCCCAGAATTCCTGAGCCAGCCATGCTGAGGGGAAAGGGAGAGGTTTCCATGCTGAGCCATGCTAGCTCAGGAATTCTGGGAGTTGAAGTCCATGAGTCATAAAAGAGCCAAGGTTGCCTACCCCTGCC
>NW_015388835.1:123105-124261 GCF_001527695.2 Protobothrops mucrosquamatus
TGTTCCAGCTCGCGGGACTGGCCTAAGGGATTTTAAAGGGGTTTTAATTACTTTTAAATTTGACGTATTTAAATATTTCTTTTTAACCAATTTTTAATTAGATGTATATGTTAGTATTTTAATCATTGTCAGCCGCCCTGAGTCCGCAAGGAGAAGGGCGGGATATAAATGCAATTATAAATAAATAAATAAATAAATAGGTGATATGGGCCCTAACAGTCTCTTTCAATTAATCTTAATTCATAAGGTTCCAGTTGCGGGATCAAATAAAGCAAGATCCCCATCTAAGCCATCTTGAGCTCCTGGAGAAAACTTGGGATTTCAAAGTGCAATAAATCTATATAAATCTATATAATATAAATTTATATAAATAAAATGTAAATGTTAATTTGTTCAAAATCTTAAATCTCTGAAAGTTCTTCACTGATTGCTTTGAAATTTTGACACAATGTTGCATTCGAATACACGCGTGTATTTATATACCTATATTATATAGATGCCACACCTGTGACAGGTAAAAACATGTTTTTTTGAAAAACAGCGCCATCTGTTGGACGTAAAAGCAACACACGCTTTTACCAGACTGAGCCACAGCAACGCGTGGCCGAGTACAGCTAGTAAATAATAAAATGAATGCCCCCCCCCCCCCTTGATCCTTCCAGGAATGTTTCCTTTGGGATGAGTTTTACAGACCAAATAAATACTTTTGCAGAATTCCACCTTGAGATAAAACTTGGGTTGTTTCTACTTTGCTGTCCCCATAATTTTACTGACTGCAAGGAAGTTGACCACATGCAAGAGTGGTCAGTGAGATTTCCCAGAAACACATCTTATATTTTTATATTGTTTGGACTGGTGAACCTGAATGCAGCTTATCAAAACATACAAGTGGGAGATGGGTTAATCAGGATGACACTGGAGGTAATGAGGGTGAACTTTGCTTATGTGAAACGTGCATCCTCCTTTTATGTTCCAAGAGAGCCGCTGAAAATTCGGTGCCCCTGAACTGCAGGAAATAATGGCCCTCCATTATCCCGTAAATACATTTTGTACAATAAAATCTATCTCTGGGTCAATTAATTTTAATGTTTGTCAGCCGCGGGGTGTCCCTGCCATATTGAAACAAAGAGAGAAAGGGAATAGGGGAGAGCCATTG
>NW_015388835.1:124363-134607 GCF_001527695.2 Protobothrops mucrosquamatus
TTCTTTGAAGCCTTCCGTGGGAAGCCAAGTATTGGCCTGCTGAAAACCAAGAGCTGAGAAAGGAACAGACAAGGTTGAGGGAGAATCCTACCTTAGAAATATGTCTTTCAGTAAACTCTCACACTTTCAGAGAAGGAGGCGTTTTGATTCACTGACTGCACTGTTAGAACCTAGGATTTCAGGATAATTAAACATTAGGGTTGGTTAGAACCTGACTGCAGATAAGCGGTCCACAATCTGAAACTTCAGGCTCTGAATGTGTCCCCCCAAGGCCCCTTCCAAAGTTATTAATAAAATTATTCAGTTTTAATAGGACAGGAGGGGAAGAGCATTAAATGCCCAGTGAGTGCTCATACCATCTTCTATTTAATAAATTTGATATCTCTATAAATGAAGTTGTGAAATATGGCTTTTAAGGGACTGATGTGACTGCAGTTGTCCTGGTGTATGCCAGCAAATGGTGAGAATAAAATGGGAGAAGAACTTCAAATTTAGCCTTGGAGTACAATTGTGTTGTCACAAGGCTTGATGACCTTACTTGGCTACTAGCCAGGTTGGCTGTAGGGTGAAGTAGATAGCATTGCTGTTTGGTCCTGTCTGGTATATAAGCGTTGGGGATCAAGCCCTGGAATGGATATCTACCTGTTGAGTAGGTTGCTTCTCTCTTTGATCAGTTTCCAACCATTGTTTCTTGTCCTGCCCTCTGGTGCTTTGGTGAATAATGTGACCCCCCTTTTCTTTGTGGCAGCCTCTCAAGTACTGGAATACTGCTATCTTGTCTCCCCTATTTCTTCTTTTCTTTAGACTAGCACTAGCCAAACCCAAGTCCCGCAGTCGCTCTTCATATGTTTTAGTCTCCAGGCCTTTGATCATCTTAGTTGCTCTTCTCTGAATTTTTTCCAAACTCTCAGCATCTTTTTTGTGATATGGTGACCAAAACTGTCAAGGTATTGATTTAACAGCTAACCAGCTTATGTAATGTAAGATTTAAGATATAATGATGGGAATGACTCAGCAGGGTCTATGTCTCTTTAAGAGCCTTTTTATAAAGGGAAGGCTCTGCTGATGTGTTCCCTCTCTTCCATTTCCTGCTGTAACTGGTGTTTGTTGGATCCTGCTGTATTAACACATGTATGTACTGTATATTGTTCTTTGTCTATGATATTGTAGATAGTGTAAGATAAACCACCATTTAATATAGACCTCTGTTTACTGTGTTTACTCCTGGGTTATATTGCACAATAAGACTGTGCACGCTCTAACAGGTTATGGGCCCAGAGTGAGGGAAAACCCAGTGAGAGCTTAACCCAGGACCAGAGGAGTTAAGGCTAGTGGTTTGTGGTGGTAGCAGGCAACATGGACTCCATCAGCATAATGGGAGAAGGTTTCGTAGTATCTTGTCTGAATGAGACAAACTACCTCTCCTGGTGTCTGAAAATGGAGATATACATACATATATACACTGTAACACTGGCCGCTATCTAACAAAATTAAATTCAATGGTGAAAAAAGTAAGGTTCTACATTTAGGCAAGAAAACCAAATGTACAGGTATAGTATAGGGGGTACCTTGCTCAATAGTAGTAACTGTGAGAGGGATCTTGGAGTCCTAGTGGACAATCACTTAAATATGAGCCAGCAGTGTGCTGCAGCTGCCACAAAAGCCAACACAGTGCTGGGCTGCATTAACAGAGGGATAGAATCAAGATCACGTGAAGTATTAATACCACTTTACAATGTCTTAGTAAGGCCACACTTGGAATACTGCATCCAGTTTTGGTCACCACGATGTAAAAAAGATGCTGAGACTCTCGAAAGAGTACAGAGAAGAGCAACAAAGATGATTAGGGGACTGGAGGCTAAAACATATAAGGAACGGTTGCTGGAATTGGGTATGTCTAGTTTAACAAAGAGAAGGATGTGGGGGGACATGATAGCAGTGTTCCAATATCTCAGGGGCTGCCACAAAGAGAAGGGAGTCAAGCTATTCTCCAAGGCACCTGAAGGCAAGACGAGAAGCAATGGATGGAAACTGATCAAGGAGAGAAGCAACTTAGAACTAAGGAGAAACTTCCTGACAGTTAGAACAATTAACCAATGGAACAACCTGCCTCCAGAAGCGGTGAATGCTCCAACACTGGAAGTTTTTAAGAAGAGACTGGACACCATTTGTCTGAAATGGTGTAGGGTTCCTGCCTGAACAGGGGGTTGGACTCGATGACCTCCAAGGTCCCTTCCAACTTTATTATTATTATTATTATTATTATTATTATTATTATTATTATTATTATTATTATTATTATTATTATTATTATTATTATTATTAAGACCAAAACCTTTATTATCTAATAAATACAAGTCACAATGTATTCTTGTTTTATTATTTTCCTCTTCAATGTCATACTTAACTTTGAATGAAAAAGCCAAATAGTTTGAATGCTTGTAATACTGTTATCCTAAGTTGTACTAATATTGATTTTTTCCTTTCATTTCCAATATTCTAATGGAATATTCAGGGAATATCAAGAATTTGTAATTGTATCATATAAATATCATGGTATCGAAATAACATGTTTCAAAATTTATAACGTACAATAAAAAAAGGGGGGGAAAACCTGGCAGCATCAAATTGACTTTCTCAGCAAGAGTCCTCGTCACAGACAACCTCTTGCCAGCTTTTCAGTCAATCTTTGTTTAAAGTCAATGGCAAAAAAAAGAAAAAAGAAAGAAAGAAAAAAACAAAGATACCCAAATATAGTTCTGAACGTAATCAAACTTGATTTTCTTTCTTTCTTTCTTTCTTTTTTTTTGTCAGCTCCCTCTTGGAAAGATTACAAGGTTTATTCAAGCAGGAGACAGCCTGAGATTAGCTGTCACTCCAGATTCAGTCCATCAAATTTGCTTTATTACAATGTTGGTCCTCTTTTTATTATTATTATTATTTTCCATTGGGCTGGAATAAATATATTCTTTGCCCGTCAACCCTTGTGAAACAGCATCAAAGGGTATATTATTTTTCCCCAGCCATTTTTTCCCCTCCTCATTCTTCCTCTTCTTGTCTTAAATGTCACATTAAATACACATGGCAACCTGAATAATAAGGATTTTCTCCACTGATGGCTAAACATACATTATTAGGTCAAATTAGGGTGATTGCAAGGCAATTAAACTGTCAGAGGTAACCCCACCCTCTTACAAAGGTCTCTGGTCATTAAAAATGGAGTATTCAAAGATCTTGCCTACATTATGGAGACATATGGCAGTTTCATATTTTTTTGATAATAGCTCTTTTGCTAGGAGATATCATGTACAAATTTGACATTTCTGTTGATATTTTAGGCTGTTTTATTTAATTTTGAGCTTGGGAATTCTGGTTTATAACAGGGAGGACTGATCATTTCTTTGTCAGTGGGCAAATGTACAAAATCAGTAAGGGATCAAATACTTTTTTCCCTCACTGTATTTTTAGGTTGCTTCTCTCCTTGATTAGTTTCCATCCATTGTTTCTTGTCCTGCCTTCAGGTGCTTTGGAGAATAGCTTGACTCCATCTTCTTTGTGGCAGCCCCTGAGATATTGGAACACTGCTATCATGTACCCCCTCGTCCTTCTCTTCGTTTGAAGTCACCTAGAGGGAGACTTCAAAATATTCTTCTTCCTCTTTATTTTCTATCTCTCCCTTCAATGATCAAATCAGCATTTTGTGACCACTGAGTGGGCACTTGCTTTCACTGGTCTTTTCCAATTTTCAGTGTTGTTTGTTCATTTCTACACACCCAGCAACATTTTTGTTTTCTAATTTCCTTATGAGTTCCTCTACAAAACCTGGTTCTCTCACAAGCTGGCTAACATCTCCATCTTGTAAATGGATAGTCTCATTTAAACTATTTAAACAGTGCCTCTTGGAGAATTAGAATATAAATTGATGGATATTCAGCAAGAACTTGAATTAATCCCTAGTCTCAAAAAGCTAAGCAGGTTCAGTTTAGATGGGAGAACAACACAGTATCCCTGAGTAGTAGTTTGATAAATTGAAGAACATCTCAGAAGAAGGTAGTCGCAAACTACCTCACGTTAATCCCCAGAAAACTATATGTACTGGGTGCATAAATTTATGAAGAGTTGAAAAGAATGTCACTTAGTTTGTATGTAAAGTTGTAGCATTTGGTTTTATAAGAACCAATACAGGTAGTCCTCAACTTAAGACCACAATTGGGATCAGAATTCCTATTGTTAAGCAAGGCAATTATTTAAATTATCAATGCCCAGTTTTATGACCTTTTTGCTATGTTTGTTAAGCAAATCACTGAAGCTGTTAAGTGAGTCACACAGTCATTAAGCGAATCCAGTTTCCCCCTTTGATTTTGCTTCTTGGGAGCTGGCGGGGAAGAGTGCAAATGGCAACCACATGGACACTGCAACTCTTATAAAAACAGGTAGTCCGCAATTTATGACCACAACTGAACCCAGAATTTCTGTTGCTAAGTAAGACAGTTGTTAACTGAATCTTGCCCCATTTTACGAACTTTCTTGACAGTTGTGAAGTGAATCACTGCAGTTCAGTGAATCTGGCTCCCCCATTGAGTTTGCATGTCCGAAGGTTGCTGTCATAAATATGAGTCAGTTGCCAAGTGCCTGAATTTTGATCACGTGACCATGGGGATGCTGCAAAGGTTATAAGTGAAAAAAAAAGACGTAAGTCCCTTTTTGAATGCCATCGCAACTTTGAACAGTCACTGAATGAACTGTTGTAAATTAAGGATTGCCTGTAGATGCCGGTTGCCAAGTGCCTGAATTTTGATGGAGGCTGCGATGATTGTAATGCAATGACCATTCATAAGTCATAAGTGATGTTGTAACTTTGAACTATAGCTAAAATTATGATTATAAATTGAGGACCGTTTGTAATCAGATTTTCTGTTTGAGCAAAAGGATATCATTGCTAAATTAGGAGAAATGTTTTGTTTATTTGTTTGTTTGTTTAATTTTTATGTTGTTCATCTCCCTTCTGGGTGCCTTACAAAATTATAAAACAGATAAAAAATAATTAAAACATTAAAGCTATACAGATTGAAATATATTCAAAACTGTACTAAAACCTCAACTAAGAGAGCTAAGAGACGGACGGGATGGGGATGAGGTCTTTAATCATGTTGTAGCTTGGTGGAAATTACGACTTGGAATAGCGGAAGAATAAACAATCAACAGTATGAATTAGCAAATGAAGTGGAAGAAAGAAATACAGGTATGAAGTAGCAGTAGATTAGTTAATGCAATATTTTTTTTCCAATTGCTACTTATGGCTATGAAACTCGGATTCTGAAAAGGGCAGATAGGAGAAGGTTTTGAACTGTGGTGCTGAAGGTGACTATTATGCATCCTATGGGCTACCAACAAACAAAGAATTCCTAGACCAAACCTCACCAAAAATATCACTCAGAGCCAAGATAGCTAAACAGAAGCTGTCACACTTTAGTCATAGGTCAAAGGTCATATGTCATAAGAAGATATATAAGTGACCCCAGAAAAAAGGTGCCAGACTTTGAACTAGTCCATGTATGATATGCCATGCACTAATTAAATAACTTTGCTCATGTCATGAGAGCTGACTCACTCAAAAAGTCAATCCTACTGGGAGTGATCAGCAGAAAAGGGAGAAGGGGCCGCCCTAGTACCCACTGCCTGGACAGTATAAAGAACAACACCGGGATGACCATGGCGGATCTGAAGAAGGTGGTTAGAGATAGAGGGATCTGGAGAGTGCTGATCCACAGAGTGGCTGAGGGTCGGACACGACTGAATGGCTGACAACAACGATGACTGCAACACCCACCCACTCTTGCTGTTTCATCAGAATGATAAAAGCAGCCTTGCCATATAGAGACAGCATTGGGATGCCTTGTGTTGTGTTGTGATGCTGGCCCCCAGAAACTTCTGGTAAGATGTGTGTCTGTGGAACAAAGAGAAAACAGCAGATGCAATAAATCTGAATGAAGGGGGTCTAATCCTGTGGAGTTGACAAATACATACGTGGGAGTAAAGCTGTAAGTTTAATTGTGAATGAACGAAGAGGCTGTAATGTAAGTCAGATAGTATGAACTGGTGTCATCTAGATCAGGGGTCCCCAACCTTGGCAACTTTAAGACCTGTGGCATTCAACTCCTAGAATTCGCCAGCCATGAGTCTTAAAGTTGCCAAGGTTGGGGACCCCTGATCTAGATAGTTATGGGCACATGTGGAAATAAGAATCTATAGGTTATGGTAATTGCATGTTATGCTCCAATGAACAAAGATAATGGAATGACCAGAGATGCATTTGGTGAAAAATTGAGCAACTTTCTAAATGAATGCAATCCAAGGATCAATGATGTTGAAGGGGTGGTATTCTATAAAGCAGGCATGGGGCAACTATGGTTCTTTTATGACCTATGGACTTCATGGAATGCTGGCTCAGGAATTCTGGGAGTTGAAGTCCACAGGTCATAAAGAGGCCATAGTTGCCCACCCCTGCTGTAGAGTGATGTGAATGATGGGTAAGAGGAAGATGAGAAGTAGAGGAGAAGCAGTTGGTCATTTGAATTCCCAGGGATGAACAAGAATGCTGGTGGTTTGGTGAGCATTTGCTTAGGAATGTTTGTGTGTTTGTTTCAAATACATGATTTAAATATATCTATCTGCCTGTATACACAGCAAAAGCATAAATGTACATTAATCATTGATTTTATATATCTTAATTCAGCGGGCATTAGATGTAACAAAATCTGAGTTTGGGATAATAATGTTCACCCTAGCAATGGACAAAGTCAAATCAGTCCAGAGCTTCATCATATGGAAAGGAAATAGAATAATTTGCTGAAAAAAAGGTAATGAGTGGTATATAGTTTGTTGTAAAGCACCAGTGTGAAAAACTGACATTGAAAGACACAAAAATTTGTTGTTGTTGTTAGTTGCGAAGTCGTGTCCGACCCATCATGACTCCATGGACAACATTCCTCCAGGCCTTCCTGTCCTCTACCATCTTCTGGAGTCCATTGAAGCTCACGCCTATTGCTTCTGTAACTCCATCCAGCCACCTCATTCTCTGTCGTCCCCTTCTTCTATTGCCCTCAATCTTTCCCAGCATTAGGCTCTTCTCCAGTGAGTCCTTCTTTCTCATTAGGTGGCCAAAGTATATAATTCTGGAGATGCTACAAAGGTTGTAACTCTGAAAAACACTCGGAAGTCACGTTTTTTTCAATGCTGTTGTAACTTTGAATGTTCACTTAGCGAACTGTTGTAAAACAAGCATTACCAGTAGTCATTTTGATGATAATGAAGCAAGGGAATTGCATTGTGGGAGAGAGAGGGAGGGAGGGAGAGAGAGAAAGAAAGAGAGAGAGAGAATGGTATTCCAATTCTTTCTCAGCAATTTGTATCAAAGCTCACAATTGCTATCTGATAAAATGTAGGACACCAGATTGAATTACTTCATTGAACTACCACTCTCTCCCCGTTAATCGTAATTGCGTGGATCTAGCGATTTTTCTTCATGCCTCCTCAGATATTTACCTCCCACTGTTTTTCAATTCAGGCCTTTGATGAAAATATTCCCAGTATTTCTTTAAATCAGACACCCAACTGTCTTCCTTGACAAAGGAAAGATCTCTAAATCAGCTCCCAGCAATTTGTAGCACAGCAGTCTGTCTAAATCACCTTTTACCAATGTCACTATGCCATTTCCTTAAAAAAAAAAAAAGGAAAGGAAGTAATGGCTATTGAAGGAAGGATTCTGAAGGTTTGATGTTCTGCAGATTCATGGGTGGAAGCCAGGACTAACTTAGAAATTCATACATGATTTGGTGAGACCGGTTTTCAATGATCAGAAGACAACAAAGAGTAGCAGCTGGGCAATTTCCAACCCCTGATCATGTTAGCTACCACATCCACCATGAAGCATGCCAGACTACATCCATGACCAAAACTGTGTTGGACAAAGAGAGAACACACTACTTCAAAACAGGAACCTCTGAATAGGACTTTAAGCTGGTTCAGCTATGGAAAAGAGATAAGATGAAGGAAAGTTGTGGTAATAAAAGCAGTAACCTGGACATCTTCTTCTGGTGGTTAGGAAACGTGAGGGAAAAACTCTATTTGAAAGATTCATTTATGTCTTGTGGAGTTCATATCCTTTATTTTCCCATTTCCTTTCCTTTGGAGCCACATCCTTTGAGATTTTTTGAGGCCAGGCTGCTATCTATTAAGACTCGCTATTACTATGGATGTTTTCTTTCTGACAGAGGGGAAAAAGTTATTTCTTGTTATACCTGGTGCCTCATAATTCTAGTAAATGAAAACATTTGTCGAAAGAAATCCTGGTAAATTATGTGCAAATGGGAATGATTGCTTGAATAAATCAAGGGCAGGTTTTGCTTCTCTCTTTCCCAGTTGTGGTTTCTAATAGTTGTATGCTAAAAAATTATTCTACCTTTTCCCCCATTTAATTTGATGAGAAAAATTGCTTTCTTTTGGGAGAATGGGGAGTGGTGGTGGTTTCAGGAGGTAAAAAAATCTTGGGTGAAATTGTGGATGGGGCACAGATTTGGTGCACTCGACTGTCTGATATCTAATGAAGAGAATGACTAGGGTGATATGACAGCCATCTTCTGGTACTTGAGGGGCTGTCACAGAAAGAGGAACCTACTTTCCAAAGTACCTGAAGGCAGGATAAGAAGTAAGGGGTGGAAGATAACAGAATAATAAAGTTGGAAGGAACCTTGGAGGTATTCTAGTCCAACCCCCTGCTCAAACAGGAGACACTACCATTCCAGATAAGTGGCTATCCGGTCTCTTCTTAAAAGCCTCCAGTGATGGAGCACCCACAACTTCTGGAGGCAAGTAGTTCCCTGGTTAATTGTTCTCATTGTTAGGAAATTTCTCCTTGTTTCTAGGTTACTTCTTTCCTTGATTATTTTGCATCCATTGATCATTAAAGAGAGATCCAATCTAGAACTAAGGAGAAATTTCTCGACAGTGAGAACAATTAATTAATGGAATGGCTTGTCTCCCAAAGTTGTGGGTGCTCCATCACTGGAGGTTTTCAAGAAGACATGGGAAACCATTTGTCCAGAAAATGTATAGCATTTCCTGCTTGAGCAGGAGGTTGGATTAGAAGACTTCCAAGGTTCCTTCTAACCCTATTAGTCTATGTTCTGTGTTCCATTATACAATGATCTTTCTAACACATTGTATCTTCTTTTGCTTTGGGTTTTTTGCTTCAACTGAACCAAAATGGAAAGCATTACATGGAATTTTTCTTTTAAGTCCGGAAATTTGAGCAACAGAGAAAGTGAATAATGTTAGGTAGAAGAAAGGAAGAAAGGAAGGAAGGAAGGAAGGAAAGAAGGAAGGAAGGAAGGAAGGAAGGAAGGAAGGAAGGAAGGAAGGAAGGAAGGAAGGAAGGAAGGAAGGAAGGAAGGAAAGATGGAAGGATGGACTTGAGAAAAAAATATCCCCAAAATTCTAAATTGTATGTTGCTAGCTGAAGAGCAGATACTGCCTTCAAAGAAAAAGTCAATAGCATAGGAATGAAATTAAATCAGATTTTGTTCCATTTGCATTTAATTAAATGAAACCAAAACCAAGCACAATTAATATAATTACCCAGAGTGGATTTAATATTTTTTTATCACTTAGGCAACATTTGAAATGGTTCTGAGGCACATTGAAGGCTCAGATGAGGTGTGAATGGCCCTTATTCCCAATGGAAATCTATTATTTTCTTCATGCCTCAATGTGATACCAGGGAAGAGTTAAACTGTCATCTGTTTAAATCCTTACACATATACCATATACCTGTGCTAGATTCTGAGTTAATGTCACAGAAGTGGCAACTGGATAAAACTGGCAATCCCAGCCTTATAACAAAGTAGAAATTTAATGAAAAATCAGACTTTGAACCACTGGCTTTGGGGATGTATAGGAATATGAACTTATAAATTGCATTAAAATGTGACAGATCAAATCAGTGCTTCTTTAGCAAGGCTGAAGATTGGTGCACCAATGATAAGAAAAAGAATCCTCTTTCCTCTGGTTTGTTTGATATGTTTGATATTGATGAAATCACTCAGTCATCATCCATGAAAGTCTAGAGTACAGAATTGCCTTTTGGAGTTTGGTTGTTTGACTAAATTCTCCCAAAAAAGAATTTTGTCAACAGTTTCAGATGGAGATGTGGATCCATTTGGATGTAGGAATCATGTCTATTGGGA
>NW_015388835.1:135176-143794 GCF_001527695.2 Protobothrops mucrosquamatus
ATAAAGGATTGACATAATGTTTCTGGTGATCTCAGCACACAAAGAATGCAAGCTATATCATTTACAGTACTTCAATGTCCATTATTCGTGTGATAACGTCATTACACAAATCATACAAATCGCAGCAGAAGTTTTGTTTGCTGCATGTCATTCCAGTTTCATAAAATGAGATTGAACTTCTACTTCCCATTGAGAAATAGCAAGAAGAGGAAAAACCCTTTGTGAATTGGAACTTTATGAATGCGGTACTGTCAAAGAAGTGCAACAGAGATCATCATAGTTCTTGGTATTTATGACACTTATATCTCGATTATTGTTTCCCAGTCACTTCTTGTATTTAAAGAGCATTTGTTTTATTTCTAGTATTTCTTAATTGGTCCTGGTTATAACTCAGTGGATTCTTGAAAAACTTCAAAAAGTGGTTGGAATTACCCCTCTCTATTTTCTTTTCTCTCTTGGCATTGATTCTTGTAACTTTTCGTTCTTATAACTGGATAATGGAGTCCCAACTAGAGGTTTTCCATGATGTATGCCACAGCTTACAAATCAGCTTGTATATCCTATAAACACTGCCATTAGGGCTGTTGTAGTATTGTACATCTGCACCTGTGTAGCATCATTAGGAGGTACGGAGATGAAAGTTTTGGTGTCATTGGAATCTCCCTATTAAATCATCATTTGGAGTCATTCCAACTCCTAAGGATGGCTCAGCCCAAGCAAATCCACTGGAGGACAAAGAATGATTGTCTGTTGCTTTGTAACAAATCAGAAACTCTTCTCACAGAAAGAGAAATGGGCCCGGACAGTTCTTGAAAGATCTGAAGGGGATTTTCTGCACTGGATTTCATATTTCACATGTGCCTGCTGCTGAAATAGCTCCATAAATTTGTTATTTGTTTTTTTTTTAATGGATCAGAGACATTTCATTTGCCGGGGGAAAGAATGTCAGTAGAAGTAAATGATTAGACTGGGGAACCAAGCTGATCAGGCCTGTATTGTTTTTCTACTATACTGGAAAGTACATCAAATTCTTCTCAGCTGAGTTCTAACCAAAATTGATCAGAGTTCCAGGTGGGTCCAATTGCGTCCCCGTCTTGTCTCTTTCATCCCACTCATTTCCTTCTCTGCACATCCCTCCATTCATTCTTCTCTGGAAGTCACTTCTCTATGGTTCTTTAAGAACTAGCTAAATACCTAGAATCAGATATTAATCTCTCTCTCTCTCTCTCTCTCTCTCTCTCTCTCTCTCTCTCTCTCTCTCATATTAGATATTAAGCAGCAAGCCAGGTATTTACTGCTAAATACCTAGCTTGCTGAATTAGGGGAAATAGATTAGAATAAATAAGGATTTTCTTTTTCATTCTTACCATCCTACTTTCACAAACTTTGTCTTATAGCTTCAGAAGTTCATAAGTAGCAAGGTCTATTGGGAAATGTGGTTTTTCTCTGGTCTTTTCTTCTTTCCAAAAAAAGAAAAATAATAATTAAAAAGTAAATGACTGGCTGGAGAGGAGATTGAAGTCAGGACGTTTGGCCGAAACAAAATAGCAAGAACAAGAGGGGGAACACAATGCTCATTTTGAATTGCAATTTCAAATCCACTAAGAATCACACTTTGGCATACAGCGATGCAACAGCATCCAATACAGCTGTATTTTCATTTTGGGAAGCTGAATCAAATGGAACCCATTTAGACTAAAATGAATGGGCTCAGGTAGAAGATTTGTGCCTGTTTGGAATAATGATTGAAGCACTGGAGACTTTTCAAGAAGAGACTGGACAACCAATTGTCAGAAATGGTATAGGGTCTCCTGCTTGAGCAGTGAGTTGGACTAGATGACCTACAGGGTCCCTTCCAACATTCCAAAATAGTAAAGAAAAAGAAAAGAAATAAATGACTTACCCATTCATCATAACAATTCTGGTAACTTACCTTTTTCTCTTAAAATACAAAAATGATCTGTTCTTCCCCCATCCCACTTCTTATTTATAAACAAACCCTTAAAACCTTGCGATTTCAATACTGATATTAACAAAAGTTCATTAAGGGGTGCTAGAGATCACATTTCTATTTTAACCTTGATAAAATAAACCAATTTTATATTCCTACCTTTTACATTAACAATCTTGATCTTTAATCCCTTCAAATGATGCCATAGAATTTTATTTCTTTTCATTTTTACTTTGTCCTGCCTTATGAAATTCTTCAAAACTGGAAGAAGCTGTCAGGAGCCCTTGTGGGCAATCTCAAGTCATCTCCTTGTGCAGGGAGGAATTACAAAATGCGGGTCTACATCATGGGGCTTTATTCCGCTGTGGTTGTCACTTTGCTTTTAGCTGAGCTGCCATGTTTTGGCTAGAAGTCCAATTCTCAAATTCTTCAACCATAATATTTATATTTTGCTTCTTTGAATGTTTTCTAAACTATTAGAAAAGTGAGAACCATGGTGGCACAGTGGTTAGAATGCAGAATTGCAGCTAATTCACTGCTTACTGCCAGGAGTTTGATTATGACTGGCTCAAGGTTGACTCAGCCTTCCATCCTTCTGATGTTGGTAAAATGGAGGACCCAGATTGTTGGGGGCAATATATATATGCTGGCTCTGTAAACCACTTAGAGAGGGCTGTAAAGCACTATGAAGCAATATATACTGTAAGTCTAAGTTTTATTGCTATTGATGGGCTTTGTAGGTCAGAAATGAATAGGATCTTGATACTATTAACTTCCAATTTACCTCCTCATCCACCATTACCATATTTGTAAGAGTAGCCATTAAAAACATATTTTCTACCTGGTGCAACTATTATTATCAACACAGTCACCAAACAGAATGATCAAGTTAATGTCACATGTTACATGCCGTGCATAGCATAATAGTTACCATTTTCATAAAATGCAAGCAACCTCTGGATAAAGAATGGAGGGGGGAGGAATGAAAATAAAATTAAAAAAGGATTCAGAATTAAGTCTTCTGAAGATTATTAGATGATCATTATTTCTCTTAGGCCAGAGGCCTTAGTCAGATTTGGAAGAGAATGGAATTGCCAGCACTGAAAAAAGCAGACAAAAACGTATGAGTTCATGAGCATCGAAATAACATTTTCATTTGTGCCTTCCCCATGGGAAAGATTCAACATTCTGGTAAATGGAGATGGTTATAAGAAATGAATTTTTGTCAGCAGGGAAGTGATTTTAAGGCTCACTTATCCATTGGCAATCTAGATTTCTAACCCCAGGAATCTAGGAAATTGCTACAGAATGTAGTCTTTATTATAAACATTTTTTGTATGGAGACCTATATTTCTGCACATAGTTTGAGGAACAAAGAGCGATAGAAGTCCAGAGCATTTTGAGATTATATGGTATATAGCTTAGCTTCTCTTTGAATTGATTTCTGGAACAATGGAGTGATCCTTTTAGTCTGGAGATTATCTGGTCTTCACAACAGATACAGTTTCATACTGATGCTCTTCAAAGTTCCTCAGAGTTTGTCTTTACATTTGTAAAAGAAGCTTCCTTAATGTTTTAAAAGAATTTTTGTTGTATTGATTATCTATCTTTTTATTCATCTAGCTATCCCGGACAAAATAAGGGACCAGGATTCATGTGTCGTTATACTTAATAGGAGATTGGAAATATCTAGATTACAGTGATGGTATATCCCAGCAGAATATTTTCTTCCAATATGCAAACACTAGCTTTAAAAAAAAACAAAAAAAACCACCTCTACTTTTTGTCCTTTTCCCAAAATTTGGAGGCAAGCAATTTCAAAACGTCTCTTCCAGACAAAATGAATAAGACAATACAATTAGAGAAAAGTTTGCATTTTAAGGGAATATGGAATATTATCCAGACCAATTCCATCTCATTTTGCAGCTATCTAATCAATCTGAAGTGAATGTCGCAGTTCCTCTAGTTAAGAAACTTCTACCTCCACAGCACACTCATTCTTGGTCTATTATTTCTCTAAACAGAACTCTGAAATCTTCACTTCTTCAATTTTCATCCATTGGTTTAGTCCTGTCCTGTGAAGCAATAGAGAACAAGTTAGCGTTATTGTCTCTCATACTTTAAGATGGGCAGATTTCAACTCCAAGAATTCCATGCTGGCAGAGGAATTCTGGGAGTTGGAGTTTACCCATCTTAAAGTAGCCAAAGTTGAGAAACATTGTTCTAAATCTAGAAGCTTTGCAGGGCTGATTCAGATATTAAGACTTGAAATAGGAGATCTGCATCCAATTTTGTAAAATTTAAAAAAGATGTTGAGACTCTAGAAAGAGTACAGAGAAGAGCAACAAAGATTATTAGGGGACTGGAGGCTAAAGCATATAAGGAAAGGCTGCTGGAATTGGGTATGTCTAGTTTAATGAAGAGAAGGTCGAGGGGGGACATGATAACAGTGTTCTGATATCTCAGGGGTTGCCACAAAGAAGAGGGAGTCAAGCTATTCTCCAAAGCGCCTGAAGGCAGGACAAGGAGCAACGGATGGAAACTAATCAAGGAGAGAATCAACCTAGAACTAAGGAGAAATTTCCTGACAGTTAGAACAATTAACCAGTGGAACAACCTGCCTCCAGAAGTTGTGAATGCTCCAACACTGGACGTTTTTAAGAAGAAAGTGGACAACTATTTGTATAGGGTTTCCTGCATGAGCAGGGGTTTGGACTAGAAGACCTCCAAGGTCCCTTCCAACTCTATTATTATTATTGTTGTTGTTGTTGTTGCTGTTGTCGTCGTGTTCTGGGCTGGCTCTGGGAGATGCAAGCGGGATATCAATGTGCTATATGCAAGCTCTGAGTTACATTTGCTTCTTTGGCATAAGATGTGCATCTTTATTTCAGAAAATGAGAGAATAGTAAAATTCTATTTTTCTTGCCCACAGTAGCTGTAGAATTCAGAAGGCACATTGGTATTCTCTTTGAAACACAGACAATATTTTTGAGAAACTTTGCCCAGTTATACGCCAAGTAAGAACATCGGTCCTTTTCATTCACCACTCTCATTAGGCTGAGCTGCTAAAAGCTCTCCTGGGTTCCAGACTAGGATTTTTCCAGCCTCATCTGGAGATACTGGATATTGAACTTTGCTCCCTTTGCAGGCACAGCCAGTACTTTTTCTACTGAGCCAAGAGACTCATTAGAGTGACATAGATACATGCCTGAATTATAAGTTACCCACTCATGCTGGAGAAGTTGAAATGGCCAACCAATCTGGACAGGGGACCCCTCCGAATAAGATGCCTACTGAGACATTGTTTCACGGCATGTCCTTGCCCAGGAAATAGATGAGTGGCTTGCTTTTTACATCCCCCATTTCCATCAACTCTTTCCCCATCCTATTATATAAGGTGTTCTGGTTCTTAAAGCATTTGTTCATAATGGTTTCTGCCTCATTAATGTTATCTTTGTGGTTTTGCTCAGCTACCATAGTTTTTTAAACTTTAATATCTCAAAAAATATGTACATTTGAAATATTGCCTCCCTTGGTGCATTTTTATCCATCTCGCTCTTTCTTGCTCTCCAATAAATGTATTTGCTTTGCATTATTATCAAGGAATTTCATTGCCTGCTGATTTCCATGGGCAACTGCCTTAGCCAGGCTTCATTCGTTCATTCAAAACTGTCTCGGTAGAAATATGGTGGTTAATAAACCATTCCATTTGGCCAGTCGAATAGATCAGGAATGTTTTAACATTGCCTGCAAACTAAAAGAGAACAGGGGTCACATTTAAAATGGGGAGGGGGCAGAATTTGGCCATATTACACATTTGAAGTAGTCAGGAATTTGTAATGTTGTTGTGTAGTCTTGATTTCTGATATCTGTGGAGATTCTTGATCATCCAGGTCATGGTTGTCTCAAAGGTGCTTTTTTTCCCCCAAAAGGCAACTGGTCTATGTTTTTCTTGAGGGAGAAATGTCTTTTTCCTTGAAGAAGTTTCGCTTCTCATCCAAGAAGCTTCATCAGAACTGATAACACTTCTTAGATGAGAAGCGAAACATCTTCTTCTTAATAGAATAACAGAGTTGGAAGGGACCTTGGAGGTCATCTAGTCCAACTCCTGCTGAAGCAGGAAACCCTATACCATTTCAGACAAATGGATGTCCAATCTCTTCTTAAAAACCTCCAGTGTTGGAGCCTTGACAACTTCTGGAGGCAAGTCGTTCCGCTGATTAATTATTCTGTCAGGAATACAATTTTTCCTTTCTTCAAGGAAAAGAGAAAGGAAGAGAGTGTCAATTTATTCTCCATTGCACCTGAGGGCAGGACAAGCTTTATCCTGTTGACCACAGACAGAGGACAGGAGGAACCATGAGCCCACTTGCATATTGTTTCCCAACCTGTTTGGTGACAAGCATCAAAAAGAAAATATAGTTTATGAATCAGAAAAAGAGCAAACCAAAATGAAGAGCTAGGCGATAACATTCTAAGTTGACCCTTTGATCAACTTCTTGGTAGTGTTCATAGGATATGCTTTACTTAGTTATGGGAGTAACCATTTTGAACCATAAATTAACCCAACACAGGTAGTCCTTGACTTACAACCATTTGTTTAGTGACAGTTTGAAGTTACAATGGTAATGAAAAAAATTGACTTATGACCAGTCCTTACCCTTATGGCTGTCACAGTATTCCAATGGTCATGTGATCAAAATTTGGGTGCTTGGCAACTGGAATGTATTTAAGATGATTGCAGGACCGTGCAGTCATGTGATCACCATCTGTGACCTTCCCAGATGGCTTTGACAGGCAAAGTTAGTGGGGGAAACTGGTTCACTTAATGACCATGTAATTTATAGCTAAACACCCATGGCAAAAAGGTCATAAAATCAGGCATGTCTCACTTAACAACCACCTTGCCTAGCAATGGAAATTCTGGTCCCAATTATGCATGTATATTGCAAATTATATGTATGCTGGGCTTCACACAACTTTCAAAGCAATGAAAAAACTAACCAAGGTTGACATTAGCTAAACATACTGTATCATGTTGTTCAAATGCAGATATTCTTCTATTAAGTGAGCTGATTTTGGATATTAGTGAGCATTGTCCTTGGGGTTACAGCAGAGTAAGGCAGCTTTAGTCTGCTTTCAAAATCAAGTTTTAATACCCAGAGTCTCTATCCTTGTTGCTAAGCAGTGAAAAGGGCTACCGATAGTCCTCAACTTACAAACATTCATTTAGTGACTGTTTGAAGTTACAATGGCACTGTAAAAAAATGACTTATGGCTATTTTTCACACTTACAATGGTTGCAGTATCCCCATAGTGACATGATCAGAATTCGGATGCTTGGCAACTGGTTGTTATTTAGGATGATTGCAGTGTGCTGGGATCATGTGATCCCCTTTTGCCACCTTCTGACAAGCAAAGTCAATGGAGAAGCCAGATTTCCTTAACAACCATGTGACTAACTTAAGAACTGCATTGATTCACTGAACAACTGTGGCAAGAAAGGTCATAAAATGAGGCAAAACTCTCACTTGGCAACAAAACACTTGGGCTCAATTGTGGTTGTAAGTCAAGGACTTACCTGCCCTCTGGTTTTGGGGGGCAGGGGGTACAGCTTTGGAATGAATCTGTATCTTTAAAAGAGCTCTCCTTAATAATAATAATAATAATAATAATAATAATAATAATAATAATGATGATGATGATGATGATGATGATGATGATGATGATGATGATGATGATGATGATGATGATGATGATGATGATGATGTTGGAAGGGACCTTGGAGGTCATCTCGTCCAACCCCCTGCTCAGGCATATACCATTTTGGACAAATGGCTGTCCAGTTTCTTCTTAAATAACTTCCAGCATTGGAGCATTCACCGCTTCTGGAGGCAGGTCGTTCCACTGGTTAATTGTTCTAACTGTCAGGAAGTTTCTCCTTAGTTCTAGGTTGCTTCTCTCCTTGATTAGTTTCCACCCGTTGCTCCTTGTGCTGCCTTCAGGCGCTTTGGAAAATAGCTTGACTCCCTCTTCTTTGTGGCAGCCCCTGAGATATTGGAACACTGCTATCATGTCCCCCCTCGTCCTTCTCTTCATTAAACTAGACATACCCAGTTCCAGCAACCATTCTTTATATGTTTTAGCCTCCAGTCCCCTAATCATCTTTGTTGCTCTTCTCTGTACTCTTTCTAGAGTCTCAGCATCTTTTTTACATCATGGTGACCAAAACTGGATGCAGTATTCCAAGTGTGGCCTTACCAAGGCATTGTAAAGTGGTATTAACACTTCACGTGATCTTGATTCTCTCCCTCTGTTAATGCAGCCTAGAACTGTGTTGACCTTTTTGGCAGCTGCAGCACACTGCTGGCTCATATTTAAATGATTGTCCACTAGGACTCCGAGATCCCTCTCACAGTTACTACTATTGAGCAAGGGAGACTATCCAAACACGTCTCTGTTTCTCCATTCAGGAGTGCAACTAAATTAGGCAAAACCTGGTTTTGACAAGCGCTACGGTAGCCCTTCAAACGAGAAATATCAGAGTAGTTAATAAGGAGAACATACCAACCCATGGCAAAAAGACCCACTTTGTTTCAGCAAAGATAAAAGCTAATAATAAAAGGCAGCTCTCAAACTCAGTGGTGCCTTTGAATCACTCAAAGTT
>NW_015388835.1:144051-151736 GCF_001527695.2 Protobothrops mucrosquamatus
GGTGTTGGAGTTTAAGACTTGACAGATAAGAATCTTTCGTATAAAGAATTCCTTTTGAGATGAATGGCATTTCCTGATAATAAAAAGCTGGAAGATATTTGGTCCTTTTGTCTTAATTCTGAGAATTGAAGGCATAAGGAGAAATGGTTTGATATTGCCCTTGAGGATAGATGATGAAATTATTTTTCCACCCTCGTTTCATTTTCTCCCATGTTAATGTTAATAATATGATCAGGAACACAGTTTTAAAGGTTTACTAGTTGAGAAGCATCAGCCACAATCCTAAATATACTCATCACACTTTTGTTTGTAACTGATTTGATGTAATGTAGTTTTGTGCCAAGAGTCCCACTGATCTGACTGATTACATGCCATCAAGTCAGTGCCAGCTCTTAGCAACCACAAAAGGTAGATTTTCTTCCTGACCATCTGTCTCTAACCTGGTCCTTCAGGTCTTCCATTGCCATTATAACTTAATCCTTCACCTTGGCGTATTGAATTAAAAAAAGCATACATTCATATACAAATGTGAGGAAATGTAGATCTAGAGTAAAGCATACACAATTCTATTTGAAAGAAATCAGTAGAAGTTAAATTCTTCAATAGGTCATTAAATCATGCTGTTTTCAGCCCAATTAGAATAAGATATATATTCACATTTCTCCTGCCATGCCTGGACAGTTTGTTTGTATTTAGAGCCCAAAGTGGGATCCTATCAGCAAGATATGATATAATAATAATAAAGTTGGAAGGGACCTTGGAGGTCATATAGTCCAACCCCCTGCTCAGGCAGGAAACCCTATACCATTTCAGACAAGTGGCTGTCCACTCTCGTCTTAAAAACTTCCAGTGTTGGAGCATTCATAGATTCTGGAGGCAGGTTGTTCCACTGATTAATTGTTCTAACTGTCAGGAAATTTCTCCTTAGTTCTAGGGTGCTTCTCTCTTTGGTTAGTTTCCATCCGATGCTTCTTGTCCTGCCTTCGGGTGCTTTGGAGAATAGCTTGACTCCCTCTTCTTTGTGGCAGCCCCTGAGATATTGGAACACTGCTATCATGCCACCCCTCGACCTTCTCTTCATTAAACTTGATATACCCAATTCCAGCAACCATTCTTTATATATGTTTTAGCCTCCAGTCCCCTGATCATCTTTGTTGCTCTTCTCTGTACTCTTTCTAGAGTCTCAACATCTTTTTTACATCATTGTGACCAAAACTGGATGCAGTATTCCAAATATGGCCTTACCAAGGCATTGTAAAGTCGTATTAACACTTCACATGATCTTGATTCTATCCCTCTGTTAATGCAGCCCAGCACTGTGTTGGCTTTTTTGGCAGCTGCAGCACACTGCTGGCTCATATTTAAGTAATTGTCCACCAGGATTCCAAGATCCCTCTCACAGTTGCTACTATTGAGCAAGGTACCACCATCCTATACGATACCTGTGCATTTGGTTTTTCTTGCCTAAATGTAGAACGGGTGTCAAACTGCCAGGGTGCAGGCCGGATGCATCATAGCAAAACCATGCCCACCCCATTGCCAGCAATGGCAAAAAAGTCATGATATGTCATGACACGTCATATGATGTTGCAAGTTTGACACCCCAGATGTAGAACCTTGCTTTTTTCACCATTGAATTTCATTTTGTTAAATAGCGCCCAGTGTTCAAGTCTGTCCAGATCCTCTTGTATCCTAAGCCTGTCTTCTGGAGTGTTGGCCATTCCTGCCAGCTTGGTGTCGTCTGCAAATTTGATGAGTTCCCCATCTATCCCCTCGTCCAAATCATTGATGAAGATGAGATGAGATGACATGATATGATATATGGTATGGTATGGTATGGTATTAGTCTTTGACTTACAACAGTTCATTTAGTGACCGTTCAAAGTTACAACGGCACTGAAAAAAGCGATTTATGACCTTTTTCACACTTACGACTGTTGCATAGTCCTTGACTTATAACTTATAACAGTTTAGTGACTATTGAAGTAACAATGACACTGAAAAAAATTACTTATGACTGTTTTTCACCCTTACAACCATTGCAGCATCCCCATGGTCACGTGATCAAAATTCAGATGCTTGGCAACTGAGTCATATTTATGGCAGTTGCAGGATCATAGGATCATGTGGTTAGGGCAGGGGTAGGCACCCTTGGCTCTTTTATGACTCGTGGACTTCAACTGAGCCATGCTGGCTCAGGAGTTCTGGGAGTTGAAGTCCACGAGTCATAAAAGAGCCAAGGGTGCCTACCCCTGGGTTAGGGTAACTCTTCTGACAAGCAAAATCAGTGGCAAAGACAGAGTCGCTTAACAACTGTGTTACTAACTTAAGAACTTGCTATGATTCACTTAACAACTGTGGCAAGAAAGGTAATAAAATGGGGCAGAATTCACTTAACAGCTGTCTTGCTTAGCAATAGAAATTTTGGGCTCAATTGTGGTCATAAGTTGAGGACTACCTATATATATAGCTGATGGGGGGAAAAGAGAGAGAGAAAGAGAGGGAGGGAGAGAGACAGAGATTCATGAAGATATTTGTCAACCATTTCTCCAGAATAGTATAGTGCAGGGGTAGGCAACCTTGGCTCTTTTATGACTTGTTGACTTTAACTCCCAGAATTCCTGAGCCAGCTAAGTTCATGAGTCATAAAAGAGCCAAGGTTGCCTACCCCTGGTATAGTGTTTCCTGCTTGAGCAGAGGGTTGGATTAAAAGACCGCCAAGGTCCCTTCCAACCCTAATATTCTATGTTCTAAAGTGTGCAATTATTTAACAATTATTTCTCACCATCCAGACCTCCATCTTCTGGTTTAAGGCTTGGAGCCCACTGTGCTCATGAGGGCTTGGAGGAAGCCCAGAATCTACTGCCAGGTCCCTGGGCCTAAAAATAGAAGAGTCATCGTGCTTTCACTGCAAATCTTTAATTCAGAATTTTTGAAGCTCTGAAACAACCTCAGATTATGGCTTCTCCAAGAGAATCTGGCTTCTGTGCTGAAATCCCTTGAAAGATTGAAGGAAAGAAATGTTTGAGGAATGTATATTACATGGATTGACTATGATAAAAAAAATACCGGTGAATGTTTAGGGGTCTTTTTTATGTGGGGAATTAGGCTCATGGTTTGAAAAGTTCTATCAACAAAAAAAGTCATGGTGGTAATAGGCTGCGTCAAGATTAATACATTTAATATATTAATATTTCATATTTCTATAAAAAAAAGAAAGAGGCAGATAAACCGGATGGAGTATGATTTATTTATAAATTCACTTTAAAAAGAATAGGGGAGAATCCATTTTGAAGTATTAGGAAATCCTCCTATGGATTCATTCTGAGGTTTGATTGGCTAATTCTCCCTCTCAGAGTAAGGGAATAATTTGCTTCACAATAGAAGAAGCAAAATGTTATAAAGTTATTGAGAAACTGAACATAATTCAGCTATGTGAAAGAAAAAGTCTAAAACAATGAATGACCAGTATCAGGAATGGAAAGAAGAAGAAAAAATAGCTTCTTTGTGTTCGTATCTATCATATGATCAGTTTCTTGTTCATTAGTTTGCTCAAAATATTGGGAAATTGCTTGTTAGGATCAAAACTTCTTGACAGAGTTCCAGCAAATAAAATCATGAGAGAAATTAAATAAACCTTGCTCTATTTGTCTTTGGATACTCCCATTTAATGGAGCCATCATTCGATTGTTACATGTAAATTTCAGGGCAGATGATGTCATTTACATCCATTATATAATTAAACAAAGATGTGAAACTGTTAAATGATTTGTGCCTCATTTTACGATCTTTGTTGCTATGGTTGTTAAGTGAATCACTGTTATTAAATGAATCATATGGCTTCTAAGCAAATCCAGCTTCCCTCATTGACTTTGCTTGTCAGAAGCTGGTTTGAAAGTTGTGAATGGTGATCACGTGATCACATGACCCCAGGATGTTGCAACCATGGTAACTACATGCCAATTTCAAAGCACCTGTTCCTCACATGACTATGGGGATGCTGTGATGGTTGTAAGTGTGAGCATTGGTTGTAAGTCACTTCTTTCATTGTCATTGTAACTTTGAATAGTCACTAAAAAAATGATTGTAAGTGGAGGTCTGCTTATACTCACTCCTATTGACTGGTCCAGGGGTAGGCAACCTTGGCTCTTTTATGACTCGTGGACTTCAACTCTCAGAATTCCTGAGCCAGCATGGCTCAGCATGGAAACCTCTCCCTTTTCCCTCAGCGTGGCTGGCTCAGGAATTCTGGGAGTTGAAGTCCAGTGTCATAAAAGAGCCAAGGTTGCCTACCCCTGGACTGGTCAATGTCCCTTTTATAGTCATACTTCTCTGTAAACTATGGAAGAATTGCAGATGATCATGGTTGCCAATTGGTGGAAGAAACATGTATGAGTCCTATATCTAATTCTTGTGCAACAGAGTCATTTAAATCCTCTCTACCCATTCTGATCAGTAATGATAAACATAAAAGTCAAAACTTCCCCATTAATTTCTTTATAATTTAGAAGCTAAATCAGTACAAAGACTATATGGGCAGGGATGTCAAACTGCTGGCCCATAGGCCGGTTGCATCATATGGATGCCACGCTCACCCCAGCAATGCAAAAAAAGTCACGATATGTGACGTCACGTGATGTGGCGAGTTTGATATAGGGTGTCTTTGACTCACGCAATTGAGCCCAACATTTCTGTTGCTAAACAAAAAAGTTGGTAAAATGGTTTTGCCCTATTTTACAACCTTTCTTGCCACAGGATCCAATCTGGGTCGGTCACTGGGACCAGAGATTTTGTCTTCCAAGCTTTTTCTTGCAACAGTTGTTCATTAAATCACTGCAGTTGTTAAGTTAGTAGCACAGTTGTTAAGCAAATCAGGCTTCCCCATTGACTTTGCTTGTTAGAAGGTCGCAAATGTCGATCACATGACCCCAGGACACTGCAACCGTCATAAATACATGCCAGTTGCCAAGGATCCTATTTTTGGTCATGTGACCACAGGAATGCTGCAACAGTCATAAGTATTATAAGCAGTCATAAGCCACTTTTTTTAGTGTTGTAACTTTGAATGGTCGCTAAACAAATGATTGTAAATTGAGAACCCCCTGTAGAAGAAAGAATGTAAGTACATTTGAGGNCCATCAACTCTTTCCCCATCCTATTATATAAGGTGTTCTGGTTCTTAAAGCATTTGTTCATAATGGTTTCTGCCTCATTAATGTTATCTTTGTGGTTTTGCTCAGCTACCATAGTTTTTTAAACTTTAATATCTCAAAAAATATGTACATTTGAAATATTGCCTCCCTTGGTGCATTTTTATCCATCTCGCTCTTTCTTACTCTCCAATAAATGTATTTGCTTTGCATTATTATCAAGGAATTTCATTGCCTGCTGATTTCCATGGGCAACTGCCTTAGCCAGGCTTCATTCGTTCATTCAAAACTGTCTCGGTAGAAATATGGTGGTTAATAAACCATTCCATTTGGCCAGTTGAATAGATCAGGAATGTTTTAACATTGCCTGCAAACTAAAAGAGAACAGGGGTCACATTTAAAATGGGGAGGGGGCAGAGTTTGGCCATATTACACATTTGAAGTAGTCAGGAATTTGTAATGTTGTTGTGTAGTTTTGATCTCTGATATCTGTGGAGATTCTTGATCATCCAGGTCATGGTTGTCTCAAAGGTGCTTTTTTCCCCCCAAAAGGCAACTGGTCTATGTTTTTCTTGAGGGAGAAATGTCTTTTTCCTTGAAGAAGTTTCGCTTCTCATCCAAGAAGCTTCATCAGAACTGATAACACTTCTTAGATGAGAAGCGAAACATCTTCTTCTTAATAGAATAACAGAGTTGGAAGGGACCTTGGAGGTCATCTAGTCCAACTCCTGCTGAAGCAGAAAACCCTATACCATTTCAGACAAATGGATGTCCAATCTCTTCTTAAAAACCTCCAGTGTTGGAGCATCGACAACTTCTGGAGGCAAGTCGTTCCGCTGATTAATTATTCTGTCAGGAAGACAATTTTTCCTTTCTTCAAGGAAAAGAGAAAGGAAGAGAGTGTCAATTTATTCTCCCTTGCACCTGAGGGCAGGACAAGCTTTATCCTGTTGACCACAGACAGAGGACAGGAGGAGCCGTGAGCCCACTTCCAGATTGTTTCCCAACCTATTTGGTGACAAGGAACAAAAAGAAAATATAGTTTATGAATCAGAAAAAGAGCAAACCAAAATGAAGAGCTAGGCGATAACTTTCTAAGTTGACCCTTTGATCAACTTCTTCTTGGTAGTGTTCATAGGATATGCTTTACTTAGTTATGGGAGTAACCATTTTGAACCATAAATTAACCCAACACAGGTAGTCCTTGACTTAAACCATTTGTTTAGTGACAGTTTGCAGTTACAGTGGTATTTAAAAAAAATGACTTATGACCAGTCCTTACCCTTATGGCTATCACAGTATTCCAATGGTCATGTGATCAAAATTTGGGTGCTTGGCAACTGGAATGTATTTAAGATGATTGCAGGACCGTGCAGTCATGTGATCACCATGTGTGACCTTCCCAGATGGCTTTGACAGGCAAAGTTAGTGGGGGGAACTGAATTCACTTAATGACCATGTAATTTATAGCTAAACACCCATGGCAAAAAGGTCATAAAATCAGGCATGTCTCACTTAACAACCACCTTGCCTAGCAATGGAAATTCTGGTCCCAATTATGCATGTATATTGCAAATTATATATATGCTGGGCTTCACACAACTTTCAAAGCAATGAAAAAACTAACCAAGGTTGACATTAGCTAAACATAGCATGTTGTTCAAATGCAGATATTCTTCTATTAAGTGAGCTGATTTTGGATATTAGTGAGCATTGTCCTTGGGGTTACAGCAGAGTAAGGCAGCTTTAGTCTGCTTTCAAAATCAAGTTTTAATATCCAGAGTCTCTATCCTTGTTGCTAAGCAGTGAAAAGGGCTACCAATAGTCCTCAACTTACAAACATTCATTTAGTGACTGTTTGAAGTTACAATGGCACTGGAAAAAAATGACTTATGGCTATTTTTCACACTTACAAATGGTTGCAGTATCCCCATAGTGACATGATCAGAATTCGGATGCTTGGCAACTGGTTGTTATTTAGGATGATTGCAGTGTGCTGAGATCATGTGATCCCCTTTTGCCACCTTCTGACAAGCAAAGTCAATGGAGAAGCCAGATTTCCTTAACAACCATGTGACTAACTTAAGAACTGCATTGATTCACTGAACAACTGTGGCAAGAAAGGTCATAAAATGAGGCCAAACTCACTTATCAAAGGTCTCACTTGGCAACAAAACGCTTGGGCTCAATTGTGGTTGTAAGTCAAGGACTTACCTGCCCTCTGGTTTTGTGGGGCGGGGGTACAGCTTTGGAATGAATCTGTATCTTTAAAAGAGCTCTCCTTTATAATAATAATGATGATGATGATGATGATGATGATGATGATGATGATGATGATGATAAAGTTGGAAGGGATCTTGGAGGTCATCTAGTCCAACCCCCTGCTCAGGCAGGAAACCCTATACCATTTTGGACAAATGGCTGTCCAGTTTCTTCTTAAAAACTTCCAGTGTTGGTGCATTCACCACTTCTGGAGGCAGGTTGTTCCACTGGTTAATTGTTCTAACTGTCAGGAAGTTTCTCCTTAGTTCTAGG
>NW_015388835.1:152813-156918 GCF_001527695.2 Protobothrops mucrosquamatus
GGTGTTGGAGTTTAAGACTTGACAGATAAGAATCTTTCGTATAAAGAATTCCTTTTGAGATGAATGGCATTTCCTGATAATAAAAAGCTGGAAGATATTTGGTCCTTTTGTCTTAATTCTGAGAATTGAAGGCATAAGGAGAAATGGTTTGATATTGCCCTTGAGGATAGATGATGAAATTATTTTTCCACCCTCGTTTAATTTTCTCCCGTGTTAATGTTAATGATATGATCAGGAACACAGTTTTAAAGGTTTACTAGTTGAGAAGCATCAGCCACAATCCTAAATATACTCATCACACTTTTGTTTGTAACTGATTTGATGTAATGTAGTTTTGTGCCAAGAGTCCCACTGATCTGACTGATTACATGCCATCAAGTCAGTGCCAGCTCTTAGCAACCGCAAAGGTAGATTCTCTTCCTGACCATCTGTCTCTAACCTGGTCCTTCAGGTCTTCCATTGCCATTGTAACTTAATCCTTCACCTTGGCGTATTGAATTAAAAAAAGCATACATTCATATAAAAATGTGAGGAAATGTAGATCTAGAGTAAAGCATACACAATTCTATTTGAAAGAAATCAGGAGAAGTTAAATTCTTCAATAGGTCATTAAATCATGCTGTTTTCAGCCCAATTAGAATAAGATATATATTCACATTTCTCCTGCCATGACTGGGCGGTTTGTTTGTATTTAGAGCCCAAAGTGGGATCCTATCAGCGAGATATGATATAATAATAATAAAGTTGGAAGGGACCTTGGAGGTCATGTAGTCCAACCCCCTGCTCAGGCAGGAAACCCTATACCATTTCAGACAAGTGGCTGTCCATTCTCTTCTTAAAAACTTCCAGTGTTGGAGCATTCATAGATTCTGGAGGCAGGTTGTTCCACTGATTAATTTTCCACTGAAAAAAGCGATTTATGACCTTTTTCACACTTACGACTGTTGCAGATAGTCCTTGACTTATAACTTATAACAGTTTAGTGACTGTTGAAGTAACAATGACACTGAAAAAAATTACTTATGACTGTTTTTCACCCTTACAACCATTGCAGCATCCCCATGGTCACGTGATCAAAATTCAGATGCTTGGCAACTGAGTCATATTTATGGCAGTTGCAGGATCATAGGATCATGTGGTTAGGGCAGGGGTAGGCACCCTTGGCTCTTTTATGACTCGTGGACTTCAACTGAGCCATGCTGGCTCAGGAGTTCTGGGAGTTGAAGTCCACGAGTCATAAAAGAGCCTACCCCGGGGTTAGGGTAACTCTTCTGACAAGCAAAATCAGTGGCAAAGACAGAGTCTTACTAACTTAAGAACTTGCTATGATTCACTTAACAACTGTGGCAAAAAAGGTAATAAAATGGGGCAGAATTCATTTAACAGCTGTCTTGCTTAGCAATAGAAATTTTGGGCTCAATTGTGGTCATAAGTTGAGGACTACCTATATATATAGCTGATGGGGGGGAAAGAGAGAGAGAAAGAGAGGGAGGGAGAGAGAAAGAGAGATTCATGAAGATATTTGTCAACCATTTCTCCAGAATAGTATAGTGCAGGGGTAGGCAACCTTGGCTCTTTTATGACTTGTGGACTTTAACTCCCAGAATTCCTGAGCCAGCTAAGTTCATGAGTCATAAAAGAGCCAAGGTTGCCTACCCCTGGTATAGTGTCTCCTGCTTGAGCAGAGGGTTGGATTAAAAGACCGCCAAGGTCCCTTCCAACCCTAATATTCTATGTTCTAAAGTGTGCAATTATTTAACAATTATTTCTCACCATCCAGACCTCCATCTTCTGGTTTAAGGCTTGGAGCCCACTGTGCTCATGAGGGCTTGGAGGAAGCCCAGAATCTACTGCCAGGTCCCTGGGCCTAAAAATAGAAGAGTCATCGTGTTTCACTGCAAACTTTTAATTCAGAATTTTTGAAGCTCTGAAACAACCTCAGATTATGGCTTCTCCAAGAGAATCTGGCTTCTCTGCTGAAATCCCTTGAAAGATTGAAGGAAAGAAATGTTTGAGGAATGTATATTACATGGATTGACTATGATAAAAAAATAGTGGTGAATGTTTAGGGGTCTTTTTTATGTGGGGAATTAGGCTCATGGTTTGAAAAATTCTATCAACAAAAAAAAGTCATGGTGGTAATAGGCTGCGTCAAGATTAATACATTTAATATATTAATATTTCATATTTCTATAAAAAAAAGAAAGAGGCAGATAAACCGGATGGAGTATGATTTATTTATAAATTCACTTTAAAAAGAATAGGGGAGAATCCATTTTGAAGTATTAGGAAATCCTCCTATGGATTCATTCTGAGGTTTGATTGGCTAATTCTCCCTCTCAGAGTAAGGGAATAATTTGCTTCACAATAGAAGAAGCAAAATGTTATAAAGTTATTGAGAAACTGAACATAATTCAGCTACGTGAAAGAAAAAGTCTAAAACAATGAATGACCAGTATCAGGAATGGAAAGAAGAAGAAAAAATAGCTTCTTTGTGTTCGTATCTATCATATGATCAGTTTCTTGTTCATTAGTTTGCTCAAAATATTGGGAAATTGCTTGTTAGGATCAAAACTTCTTGACAGAGTTCCAGCAAATAAAATCATGAGAGAAATTAAATAAACGTTGCTTTATTTGTCTTTGGATACTCTCATTTAATGGAGCCATCATTCGATTGTTACATATAAATTTCAGGGCAGATGATGTCATTTACATCCATTATATAATTAAACAAAGATGTGAAACTGTTAAATGATTTGTGCCTCATTTTACGATCTTTGTTGCTATGGTTGTTAAGTGAATCACTGTTGTTAAATGAATCATATGGCTTCTAAGCAAATCCAGCTTCCCTCATTGACTTTGCTTGTCAGAAGCTGGTTTGAAAGTTATGAATGGTGATCATGTGATCACATGACCCCAAGATGTTGCAACCATGGTAACTACATGCCAATTTCAAAGCACCTGTTCCTCACATGACTATGGGGATGCTGTGATGGTTGTAAGTGTGAGCATTGGTTGTAAGTCACTTCTTTCATTGTCATTGTAACTTTGAATAGTCACTAAAAAAATGATTGTAAGTGGAGGTCTGCTTATACTCACTCCTATTGACTGGTCCAGGGGTAGGCAACCTTGGCTCTTTTATGACTCGTGGACTTCAACTCTCAGAATTCCTGAGCCAGCATGGCTCAGCATGGAAACCTCTCCCTTTTCCCTCAGCGTGGCTGGCTCAGGAATTCTGGGAGTTGAAGTCCATGTGTCATAAAAGAGCCAAGGTTGCCTACCCCTGGACTGGTCAATGTCCCTTTTATAGTCATACTTCTCTGTAAACTATGGAAGAATTGCAGATGATCATGGTTGCCAATTGGTGGAAGAAACATGTATGAGTCCTATATCTAATTCTTGTGCAACAGAGTCATTTAAATCCTCTCTACCCATTCTGATCAGTAATGATAAACATAAAAGTCAAAACTTCCCCATTAATTTCTTTATAATTTAGAAGCTAAATCAGTACAAAGACTATATGGGCAGGGATGTCAAACTGCTGGCCCACAGGCCGGTTGCATCATATGGGTGCCACGCTCACCCCAGCAATGCAAAAAAAGTCACGATATGTGACGTCACGTGATGTGGCGAGTTTGATATAGGGTGTCTTTGACTCACGCAATTGAGCCCAACATTTCTGTTGCTAAACAAAAAAGTTGGTAAAATGGTTTTGCCCTATTTTACAACCTTTCTTGCCACAGGATCCAATCTGGGTCGGTCACTGGGACCAGAGATTTTGTCTTCCAAGCTTTTTCTTGCAACAGTTGTTCATTAAATCACTGCAGTTGTTAAGTTAGTAGCACAGTTGTTAAGCAAATCAGGCTTCCCCATTGACTTTGCTTGTTAGAAGGTCGCAAATGTCGATCACAGAGAAGAGCAACAAAGATGATTAGGGGACTGGAGGCTAAAACATATAAGGAACGGTTGCTGGAATTGGGTATGTCTAGTTTAACGAAGAGAAGGATGAGGGGGGACATGATAGCAGTGTTCCAATATCTCAGGGGCTGCCACAAAGAAGAGGGAGTCAAGCTATTCTCCAAGGCGCCTGAAGGCAGGACGAGAA
>NW_015388835.1:157090-165468 GCF_001527695.2 Protobothrops mucrosquamatus
ACTGCAACCGTCATAAATACATGCCAGTTGCCAAGGATCCTATTTTTGGTCATGTGACCACAGGAATGCTGCAACAGTCATAAGTATTATAAGCAGTCATAAGCCACTTTTTTTAGTGTTGTAACTTTGAATGGTCGCTAAACAAATGATTGTAAATTGAGAACCCCCTGTAGAAGAAAGAATGTAAGTACATTTGAGGAGGGAGAAATTAACAAGCTGTGTCTCAGGAGCACAATTATTTTCTTCTGCTCTAAAGACTGAACTAGAATCAATGAATGGAAATACAGGAAAGCAGATTACAGCCGAATGTTACAAAAATCTTCCTAACCGGAAAAGTTGTGCACTGCATTGCAAATTCTATTTTCAGAAGGGAGTTAGATTTGATGACCTCCCAGGTCTGTTTTAATTCCATGATCGTTGGATTTTCCCAAACGTACTTCCCTTTAGAAAAAGAAAAGAAAAAAATACAGAGGCTGGGAGATGCTTTATGAATCTTTCATAAAAAGATTCAGATATGCTCCTCTAACACTGAGCTAAGTATCTATATATAATTGAAAAGTAGAAGATGAGTTTAGGTCATGCTGTTTCATTGGTGGATTCTCCTCTAACAGTCTCCAAACAATCTGAGATATAACCTGACTTGACCATGTCACAGTGCTTTGGGTTTGTGAAAATTAACCTCTATGAGTTATTTATTCAGGAGTTCACGAAGACATGCACTGTGTAAAGTATGGCTATCCAACTTTTTGCCTTGCCAGGGCCTCATTGAGTGAAGAGGAATTGTGTTGGGTGCCATATATAAAATACAATATAGTTAATGTATATAAATAATGTATATAAACAAATATATATATTTGTTTTCGTAGATTTTCACGGGTACAGTTATGCAGGTTTTGGCGTATTCAGGTGTTATACGGGAAAAGACCCGAATACGCCAAAACCTGCATATATATATATATATATCGTTGGATTTTCCCATTCATTGATATATATATATATATCTGTCTTTTAAAATACTAAAAATGCGAATCCTGGGGATTATGTTAACAAATAAAAGAAAAAACGAACACCAGGATAAAATAAACCAGCCTGTTTAATATAAACAAGCCTGTGGTTAAAAGAGTCACTAAGCTTTCATCTGGCCAAAAACTGCCGGCGTCATCAGAGTTAGAATAGCAGGAGATTGGGAAGGCAGCTCATATAGCAGTGATGGCGAACCTTTTAGAGTCCGAGTGCCCAAACTGCAACTCAAAACCCACTTATGCATCGTTGGGTGCCGGGTGGGTGTGGCCCATTGGGTGGGCATGGCTGCAGTGGTAACGGCAGACTGGGTGGGACTAAAAAGTTCAATCAATCAATTCCAACTTTGCAAGATCTTTTTTTTCCCGCGAGAAGTTGAAATTGACTGATTGAACCTTTTTTTCTTTTGTACACGGCGGCAGAGGCCTAAAGTGAAAAGGTTTTATAAAACCCAGCTGAAGGACTGGAGCAATGGCGCGCGTGCCCACAGAGAGGGCTCTGAGTGCCGCCTCTGGCACCCGTGCCATAGGTTCGCCACCACTGTCATATAGCCTCCTGCCTCTGCACCCGGCTCCTTGAGCGTGTCATCGGCCCATTGATTGTGTTAATCCCTATCGCGCCGAGTTGTCCCGCACCAGGCAAACTGTCTTTGACTCCACTGGTTGTTTTACAATCCTCAAGTGCTCTTTTAGAGCATGTACAAGCACTTGGAGGGCGGCTGTCAATCCGTCCCTGCGCCCAGTCCCCCTCCCTCCCAGGACCATTATCCTCCCCCACCCCCAAGGCCGTTGTTGTAATTCCTCCGCCCCAGTCCTGCAACAAGCAGCTGTTCCGGCATTCCTGCTCTCTGTCTTCCCCCTCCCTCCCCCTCCTTCCAGATCGCCTTAGCACTTCCATCCTTGACTTAGGGCCGTTTGGTCCATCATCTCGGTCCATGGGAGTCGTGGTCGTCCCACCACCTATAGAGCCATCATCCCAATTATGTGAAACACTGTCATCTTCCTTAGCGATCGTGCCCGTCTCATCCATCCTTCTACCACCCCAATCCTGCCAAGGAAGAGTTAAATGTCTTCTCAGCAGGCCGTGGTGCTGTTTTTCCCATCTCCTAAGAGTCTGGTAGGCCGGCAAAAGATCTATATGCCGGTTGATGGAATTTTCATTAGAGAGCCAGGCTTCCTTGAGTAGGCGGCCACCCTTGGTAGTCTCACGAGCTATGACCTCCGCATTAGCTAGATCGAAAGTGTGGCCAGAGCTGGACATATGGGCCCACACTTGTGAGCGTTGCTCCTGCCTTCTAATAGCCAGTTCATGTTCATGAACCCTGGTCCTCAGTCTTTTAGTAGTTTCCCCAACGTACTTGCTTGCACAGTCCTTGCAATTAATTCTGTAAACCACAGATGATCTTTGACCGTTGGGGAGCGGTTCTTTTGGATGCATGACCTTGGAGCTAAGGGTGTGCTCGGACCTATGGGCAATGCTCACATTGTAGGGGGCCAACAGCCATGCCGTGGCCTCGGAGACACCATGAATGTAAGGGAGGCTTGTTCGTGTGGCCAGCATTGCTGTCACATTGGAGCGTGAGTCTCTATGATTTCAACTAGACCACATCGAAATCATAGAGATTCACGCTCCAATGTGATAGCAATGTGATAGCAATGTGATAGCAATGAGGTGGCTGGATGGAGACACTGAAGCAGTAGGCATGAGCTTCAATGGACTCCAGAAGATGGTAGAGGATAGGAAGGCCTGGAGGAACGTTGTCCATGGGGTCACGATGGGTCGGACACAACTTCGCAACTAATAACAACATGGAAAGGAGGTTGATCCATTTATTTCCCAATAACAAAGGGTTTGTTCTTGGGGACAGCTACAGAGAAAATGGGGTGCAGAGTCTTTATTTTATAGGGGACTGGTATTTGGGGGGGATGGAGGTGTATGTATGTGCTGGTTCTAGTATATGACTCTGTCAACAGATCAAGGTTAATTGTCTTTCCTGGTGTCTGTTGTGTAATGGTGTCTGGGCAGCCTATTTGTGGGTGTAGGGAAGTGTAACTGAACAGGTTCTTTATCTGTTTAATTACTCTTGCCCAGGTACTTGGTTTTGGTACTTGATTTTGCTGTTGTCAGTTGATAGCTTAGCAGAGGTGCAGTGTAGCAATCTATTGTTGCGATGTTATTTCCTATGATCCTCAGTGAATCATGGATTGGTGTTAATGGTTAAGGGATAACTGAGGCAGTGAGAGAAATAAAGCTAATTTGGAATAAAGAATCTCCTATGATTGATTATTAAAATAAGTGACTTCCCACAAGGTAGCCCATTTATTTATAATCACAACTGAGACCAGAATTTCAATTGCTAAGCCAGGCAGTCGTTAAGTGAGTCACATTTAATTTCACAACCTTTTTGCCAAGGTTCATTAATGGTTCACTTTGTTGTTAAGTCAATCATGTGGTTGTTAAGCAAATCTGGCTGATCTCCTATTTGTTTTGCTTGGAAGTTGGCTGGGAATGTTGCAAACTGTGATTATATGACCCCTGCGATGCTGCAACCATCACAAATACCTGTCAATTATTAAGCCCCCACCCCCAATTTTGATCATGTGACCCTGGGAATATTGTGATAGTTGTAAGTGCAAGGGCCAGTTGTACATCACTTTTTTCAGTGCCATTGTTAGTTCGAATGGTTGCTAAACAAATGGTTGTAAATTGAGGAATATCTGTACGATGGAAATAAAGGTTGTGCATTGCTTACCAAATGGTTTAATACTGAGCAGGATGTAAGATAAAGATATGGGATCCCTTCCTGAATGATACTATAGTTGGGGACATCTATGTGCATAGATTTAGATGATGCAGTGTTGCTAATTGAGAATGGTTTGTACTGAACATTGGCATCCACACTGCATACATGACGAATTATGGATCATCAATGTATAAAAAATAAAGGTGGTTGTGTTGGACAGGAAAAATGAAATCTAACTATCTCTCTCTTCCCCAAATAGAGCCAGTTTCGTTTAGTTGTTAAAAGCACCAGGCTACAAATTGGTTGACCATGAGTTCTAGTTCCATCTTGGGCATGAACTCCATTCATAATGGAATAAACAAGTCTCTTTGGTTGTTTGAAATTGCCCATCCTAACTTTTAAGCATGTCAAAAAAAACAGTTCATGAATTTTAAACCTTATTATTTCCATCACATAAGCTGCCTGGCTGTTGTCTCCTCAAACATCCCAGGAAAATTGTTCAGTTCCTGTTTGCTAAGTCGGTTATCTTTCATTACATGATGGATTTAGCAGTCAAGGCAAGCCACAGACTTGCTGGAGGCAAGAATGTTGCCCCACTCCTGCAGGCTGCCTGCACATTTAGTCCATTTTAATGATTTCTCCCTATTTACCTGCCTGTTTATTATTTCATGTGATTTTCTTGCCTTTTCCATCCCTCAGAGAATATTATTAAATATAATGAATTCACTTAGAGATGGGTACGAGGTCCTGTTTTTTTCTTAAAAGCAGAAGCTTCCCTTTGATCTACAACACATCCAAATGTGTGATTATGCTATAAAAAAGATAATAGTGGGAACATCAAAGGAACAGATAGGAGGGAGGAAAACTCCCTCTAGATTGGCTTAGTAGCTGCAGAACAGCTTAAGGATAGTGGGAGAACACGAAGACAACCTGAGCCGAGTTGTTAATGCATTTTAATAAGCACTCTGCAAAAGTCTGTAACATTGATAGCCATGAAATACAGGATGTTCTGACTAGTGATGGGCAAATATGCCTGTCATCCATCCAGTTTTCATGTCAGTGTCTATGATCCAAATGTATTTTTCTGCTCATAATGTATCATGCATATATATCAGTTTTCACATCAGCTTTTTATGATTCAAATGTATTTTGGTGCACATAAAGTGTGATGCACGCAGATACATATTTTCCTATTTCTCTATGTAAAATTTAAAAAATAGTGGTGGCCCAGTGGCTCAGTGGTTAAAACACTGGGCTTGTCAGCTGGAAAGCCAGCAGCCCCAGGTTTGAGACCTGAGTGCCCTGTGGTGAGGTGAGCTCCCGTCCTTGCTCCAGCTCCTACCAACTTAGCAGTTTGAAAGAGTGCAAATGCGAGTAGATAAATAGGTACCATTTTAGAGGGAAGGTAACAGTGCTCTGTGACATCATGCTGGCCACATGACTGTGGAAATGTCTTTGAAACAGAAATGAGCACTAACTATCCCCTAGAGTTGGCAATGACTAGCAGAGTAAAATCCACGGGGACTGCTTTACCTTTTCCTCTATATAAAACAATATAAAATTAATCTCCTGACCTTTCCTTAATGATTCAAAAAATTCATTTTGTAAGCACTTTCTCCTGCATACACACACACAGACACACACTTTAATGTGCATTTTTAAAAACTGGAGGTCACCATTGCAAATTATGAAAGGCTAATAGAACAAGGAATATTTTCTGTGCATTTTCAGTTATTAGTCCAAAATATTTGAGTCTAGTTGGGATGCATTTCAACACAAATGCAACATTTTTCTTCTTCTACACCTGAAAGTCATATAGAGCAAACATACAGAAAAGCAGGTGGTTTTTTCCCGAGAAGGATAAATTATGAAGCAATTATCCTACCTCTGATTACTATGCAGCTGGCATTTCCCCTTCCCAAAATCAGTCCTGGTTCCAATTTTTGAAGACAAATACATCTCTCTGCTGAGGACATCAAAAGCTCTTTTGGCCATGCATGAGGGTTGCAGGGGTTAATTTAAGTATTCATGTGATATGTGGGATAAAATATCAAATGTAATTAAAGGATATCCATCATGTCTTGAATGGAATATATAAGCGAAGAGTCCTTGGAAAGTCTTTTTGTATATCTATGTTAAGTTAAACTTGAATATCTGAATACATATACTGAATAAGATGTTTGTTGCAGATAGATAGATAGCGGTCTTATTATAGTCACAGAGCAGAATTAAAATTAAAATTAAAACATTAAAATAAAATAGAAGAGGACATGATATAATTATAGTACAGGTAACCTCGAATTTACAACAGTTCATTTAGCGACGGTTCAAAGCTACAACATTACTGAAAAAAGTGATTTACGACCATTGCAGCTTCTCTATGGTCACGTGATCAAAATTCAGACACTTGGCAATTGGATGGTTCCAATGTCCCGGGGTCATGTGATCACCTTCTGTGTTCTTCTGACAAGTAAAGTCAATGGGAAAGCCAGAATCATTTAGCAAACCAAGTTACTAACTTAACAGCTGCAGTTATTCACTTTTAACAACTGTGGCAAGAAAGGTCGTAAAATAAGGCCAAATTCATTTAACAACTGTCTCACTTAGCAACAGAAATTTTGGGCTCAGTGATGGTCGTAAGTCGAGGACTATCTGTATTATAATGAATGGTATGATCATCAAGAGGTGACTAAAGTCTGCCTAATTTTATAGACAGTATTACAGAATTTAGCTACGCTCAAAGAAACTGAAGCCTATCGATCCGATAGGAGCAATTGTACATAAAAGAGATCAGGATTTCTCAGATATTTTGTCAAATAAGGAGTTATAAAATGAGTCTTTAAACCTTTACAGACGGTGCTACATAAGAGGACACGAGCTGTGTTTTCAATGGTCCCTTGTTCCCAGGGACATAATCTCAGCTCATGTGGGACTTTTCTGTATCAATTCTCCAGAATTTTTTTTTTGGGGGGGGGAGATTACAATGTGCTATAGTTAGTGCCTTCCAAAATTTAGAGACAGTTATATATCTATCTCTAAATTAAAATTATTAAAGGCCAAACCTATTCTCCAAAGCACTTGAAGGCAGGATGAGAAGCAAAGGATGGAAACGAATCAAGGAGAAATAAGTTTGGGTTGGTTGTTTTGTTTTTTTTCCCCTCCATAAAGCTATCAGATCTGGGCTCTACGTGGAGTCCTTGCTTAATGATGCTAGTTAGGATTGGAATTTCTGTCGCTAAGCGAAGCAGCTGTTAGTCAAAACATCACGTGACCACCCTGCTTAGTGATGGCAGGTTTGGTAACCCTGGTTGCGGTCGTTAGGTGAGGACTTTATGCTTCTCCTGGCCTGTCAGGCTCACCTCCACTTCAACTCCCCTCCTGCCTATCTCCCCTCCCATCTCTGCTCTTTTGGATGCCCTGCACCAGGGATAGGCAACCTTGGCTCTTTTATGACTCGTGGACTTCAACTCCCAGAATTCCTGAGCCAGCATGGCTGGCTCAGGAATTCTGGGAGTTGAAGTCCACGAGTCATAAAAGAGCCAAGGTTGCCTACCCCTGCCCTGCACTCTGCACTTGTAAATTCAGATGGGTTGCCAGGTGCCCAAAGTTTAATCGTTTGGCCATTGGAGCACTACAACGGCTGGAATTTCAGGAACTGGGGATGACTACTGTTCTCTCAGTGCCATGGCAACCTGGAACAGTCACTGAACCAGTGGTAGTTCAGCCAGGGCTCCTTTGTGAAACTACCTAGGAATTAAATATTTCTGTATCTCTTTGCTGCCATCTGGTGGTCATTTGGATTTGAAGTGGCATCCATAGCCCCCAGTAATTTATCTCCTTGTCCGGAAGTGGACTGGTCACTGGACAGAAGGACAATGCATCTGTGGTTGTTCCTAGCACAGTTTCATTCCTCCTCCATTGCCTGCTGGGCCGGATGTATAGAGGGAAGGAGGTGGGAGCATCAGAGCTGATTGCTCAGCCTGGAAAAGATCAGGCACAATTTAATTGGCTGGCTGACTGGTCAGCAGACAGGAAGAAGGCAGGAAGGGACAGAGTGGCATGTAGGGAGAGACCCTGCTTAGCCCTCTTCCTTTACTGCCATCCTTTTAAAGTGGCCCTGGGTCACTTTAAATCAACTGTCACGGGCTGATTACAGATTGTCTTTGACTTACAACCTTTCATTTAATGACTGTTCAAAGTTGGAACGGCACTGAAAAAAGTAACTTACTACCATTCCTCAAACTTAACAACTATTGCAGTATTCCCATGGTCACATGATCAAAACATGGACTCTCGGCAACTGGCTCATATATATGACGCTTGCAGTGTTCCGGGGTCATGGGATCACCTTTTGCAACCTTCTGACAAGGAAAGTCAGCAGGGAAGCCAGTTTCACTTAACATCTCCGAGACATCTCCTGGTTATCTCCGAGACCGCCTTCTGCCACAGATTCCCTCCCATAGACCGGTACGCTCCCACAGAGTGAGTCTCCTCAGGGTGCCGTCGGCCAAGCAATGTCGGCTGGCGACCCCCAGGGGGAGGGCCTTCTCTGTGGGTGCCCCCACCCTCTGGAACGAACTACCCCCCGAGATCCGGACGATTCCGGATCTCCTTA
>NW_015388835.1:167344-173214 GCF_001527695.2 Protobothrops mucrosquamatus
TATCTATCTATCTATCTATCTATCTATCTATCTATCTATCTATCTATCTATCTATCTATCTATCTATCTATCTATCTATCTATCTATCTAATAGATATCCTATGCCAGTTTTTTTCTAATCTTAGCAACTTTAAAATGGGTGGACTTCAACTCCCAGAATTCCCCAGCTAGCATGACTGGCTGGGGAATTCTGGGAGTTCAAGTCCACCCATCTTAAAGTTCCCAAGATTGGGAAATCTTCTCCTATATGAATTTTTATTTTTTTTTCTTTTGTTCCTTTGTAGAGCTTTGCAATATTGGAGGCTTGAAAGGAAAGGAGAGTGTGATGGAGGGGCAACATCTGTCTGCAACTTATTGAAATATCTGCATCTTTTTACAGTTGTCCTCTGTAGCTGTGTTCAGTTCCAGGACAGGACTGTTTGGATTATGGAGCAGCCCCCAGGTGCTCCATTTCAGAGCAACTCCTCCCCCTTGAGATCCCTAAAATGCTACCTTTTAGAGGTGAAAAGTCATTTTTATAGATACCCTATGTTTATCACTTCCCACTGAATTCACATGCCCTGTGCAGGAAGCCAGGATATTCAAATTACCCCTGTTAAAACATACAGTACAAGCTAAAACCTTGAGCTAGTTAAAACTGTCTATCCATATTCATAAAAATATCCATGGGAGGAGTTAAGGGGAGATGATACATCCTTTTAGTTATCTGCAATGAAGTCAAGAGAACTTGAGGAAGACTATTAAACAGTGTTAAGTTATCTAGTACCATCAGGTAGGAACTGCTATGCCAAAGGCTTGTGCAGCACACAATAGTTGGATCTGGGAAATCAAAATGTCTTTAGGATGTATTAACTTTCCATCCATCCATCCATCGTTTCTTGTCTTGCCTTCTGGTGCTTTGGAAAACAGATTGAGCAATTGTAAGAGCAGTTGTAAGATTATACCCTCAAGAAGCATCTCTTCAAAGACTGAAAAGTGTAAAATTTATTCTTTAGTTGTTTTGGCAGGAATATAGTAACGATGGATGGATGGATGGATGGATGGATGGATGGAGTAACAGAGATAGAGAGATAGATAGATAAACTAGATAAATCAGATACAGTACACATAGTTGGTGTCAAACTTAATAATAGAAATGATGATATGATATTGCTGCTGTGATACAAATGCTATTTAGAGAGAGGCTATTGAGTATCCTCAATTCTCTTGACATTGAGAGTTAATTAATTAATACCATTTTACAATGCCTTAGTAAGGCCACACTTGGAATACTGCATCCAGTTTTGGTCACCACGATGTAAAAAAGATGCTGAGACTCTAGAAAGAGTACAGAGAAGAGCAACAAAGATGATTAGGGGACTGGAGGCTAAAACATATAAGGAACGGTTGCTGGAATTGGGTATGTCTAGTTTAACGAAGAGAAGGACGAGGGGGGANCACTAACTATCCCCTAGAGTTGGCAATGACTAGCAGAGTAAAATCCACGGGGACTGCTTTACCTTTTCCTCTATATAAAACAATATAAAATTAATCTCCTGACCTTTCCTTAATGATTCAAAAAATTCATTTTGTAAGCACTTTCTCCTGCATACACACACACAGACACACACTTTAATGTGCATTTTTAAAAACTGGAAGTCACCATTGCAAATTATGAAAGGCTAATAGAACAAGGAATATTTTCTGTGCATTTTCAGTTATTAGTCCAAAATATTTGAGTCTAGTTGGGATGCATTTCAACACAAATGCAACATTTTTCTTCTTCTACACCTGAAAGTCATATAGAGCAAACATACAGAAAAGCAGGTGGTTTTTTTCCGAGAAGGATAAATTATGAAGCAATTATCCTACCTCTGATTACTATGCAGCTGGCATTTCCCCTTCCCAAAATCAGTCCTGGTTCCAATTTTTGAAGACAAATACATCTCTCTGCTGAGGACATCAAAAGCTCTTTTGGCCATGCATGAGGGTTGCAGGGGTTAATTTAAGTATTCATGTGATATGTGGGATAAAATATCAAATGTAATTAAAGGATATCCATCATGTCTTGAATGGAATATATAAGCGAAGAGTCCTTGGAAAGTCTTTTTGTATATCTATGTTAAGTTAAACTTGAATATCTGAATACATATACTGAATAAGATGTTTGTTGCAGATAGATAGATAGTGGTCTTATTATAGTCACAGAGCAGAATTAAAATTAAAATTAAAACATTAAAATAAAATAGAAGAGGACATGATATAATTATAGTACAGGTAGCCTCGAATTTACAGCAGTTTATTTAGCGACGGTTCAAAGCTACCACATCACTGAAAAAAGTGATTTACGACCATTGCAGCTTCTCTATGGTCACGTGATCAAAATTCAGACACTTGGCAATTGGATGGTTCCAATGTCCCAGGGTCATGTGATCACCTTTTGTGTTCTTCTGACAAGTAAAGTCAATGGGAAAGCCAGAATCATTTAGCAAACCATGTTACTAACTTAACAACTGCAGTTATTCACTTTTAACAACTGTGGCAAGAAAGGTTGTAAAATAAGGCCAAATTCACTTAACAACTGTCTTACTTAGCAACAGAAATTTTGGGCTCAGTGATGGCCGTAAGTCGAGGACTACCTGTATTATAATGAATGGTCTGATCATCAAGGGGTGACCAAAGTCTGCCTAATTTTATAGACAGTATTGCAGAATTTAGCTACGTTCAAAGAAACTGTAGCCTATCGATCCGATAGGAGCAATTGTACATAAAAGAGATCAGGATTTCTCAGATATTTGGTCAAATAAGGAGTTATAAAATGAGTCTTTAAATCTTTACAGACGGTGCTACATAACAGGACACGAGCTATGCTTTCAATGATCCCTTGTTCCCAGGGACATAATCTCAGCTCTTGTGGGACTTTTCTGTATCGATCCTCCAGAATTTTTTTTTTTTGAGGGGGGGGGAGATTACAATGTGCTATAGTTAGTGCCTCTGTTAGAGACAGTTATATATCTATCTCTAAATTAAAATTATTAAAGGCCAAACCTATTCTCAAAAGCACCTGAAGGCAGGATGAGAAGCAAAGGATGGAAACGAATCAAGGAGAAATAAGTTTGGATTGGTTGTTTGTTTGTTTTTTCCCTCCATAAAGCTATCAGATCTGGGCTCTACGTGGAGTCCTTGCTTAATGATGCTAATTAGGATTGGAATTTCTGTCGCTAAGTGAAGCAGCTGTTAGTCAAAACATCACGTGACCACCCTGCTTAATGATGGCAGTTTTGGTAACCCTGGTTGTGGTCGTTAGGTGAGGACTTTATGCTTCTCCTGGCCTGTCAGGCTCACCTCCACTTCAACTCCCCTCCTGCCTATCTCCCCTCCCATCTCTGCTCTTTTGGATGCCCTGCACCAGGGGTAGGCAACCTTGGATCTTTTATGATTCGTGGACTTCAACTCCCAGAATTCCTGAGCCAGCATGGCTGGCTCAGGAATTCTGGGAGTTGAAGTCCACGAGTCATAAAAGAGCCAAGGCTGTCTACCCCTGCCCTGCACTCTGCACTTGTAAATTCAGATGGGTTGCCAGGTGCCCAAAGTTTAATCATTTGGCCATTGGAGCACTACAATGGCTGGAATTTCAGGAACTGGGGATGACTACTGTTCTCTCAGTGCCATGGCAACCTGGAACAGTCACTGAACCAGTGGTAGTTCAGCCAGGGCTCCTTTGTGAAACTACCTAGGAATTAAATATTTCTGTATCTCTTTGCTGCCATCTGGTGGTCATTTGGATTTGAAGTGGCATCCATAGCCCCCAGTAATTTATCTTCTTGTCCGGAAGTGGAATGGTCACTGGACAGAAGGACAATGCGACTGTGGTTGTTCCTAGCACAGTTTCATTCCTCCTCCATTGCCTGCTGGGCCGGATGTATAGAGGGAAGGAGGCGGGAGCATCAGAGCTGATTGCTCAGCCTGGAAAAAGATCAGGCACAATTTAATTGGCTGGCAGACTGGTCAGCAGACAGGAAGAAGGCAGGAAGGGACAGAGTGCCATGTAGGGAGAGACCCTGCTTAGCCCTCTTCCTTTAAAAGTGGCCCTGGGTCACTTTAAATCAACTGTCACGGGCTGATTACAGATTGTCTTTGACTTACAACCTTTCATTTAATGATTGTTCAAAGTTGCAAGGGCACTGAAAAAAGTAACTTACTACCATTCCTCAAACTTAACAACTATTGCAGTATTCCCATGGTCACATGATCAAAACATGGACTCTCGGCAACTGGCTCATATATATGACGCTTGCAGTGTTCCGGGGTCATGGGATCACCTTTTGCAACCTTCTGACAAGCAAAGTCAGTGGGGAAGCCAGTTTCACTTAACAACGACACAGATAAGCCTCCAGGGGCTTCAAGGACTCGCTGGAAGAATGCAAATGACCAGCTGTCTGCAAGGAGTATAAATCCTGTCATTCCCCACCATCCAGACAGAGCTGAAGAAGCTTCTTGGATGGGAAGCAAAACCTCTTCAAGGAAAAACAAAGAAAGTCCAATTGCCAGGTGAAAAAAAAGCACCTTTCGAACAACCATGACCTGGATGATTGAGAATCTCCATAGACATTCACTTAACAACCATGTTACTAACTTAACAACTCTAGTGGTGCACTTAACAACTGCGGTAAGAAAAGTCGTAAAATGGAGCCAAACTCACTTAGCAACAGAAACTTGGAGCTCAGTTGTGGTCGTAAGTGAAGGACTACTTGCGTGCACATTTAATTAAGAAGTCTTTTTTTTTTTCTTCTATTCTGATTAAGAATGTCCTTTTTTTTATTCTACATTTTTTTCTTCAGCAACTTGCAGTCTTCCAAGGAGAAGCCCCAGAGAGGAAATGTTGCTTTTTCATTGTGATCCTGGGAAATTGTTGAGAGAATTTTTTATCCTTGGAGGGGAAAAAAAAAAAACCCAGAAAGGAAGCACCCGCCTCCTCCATTTATGAATCTGAGAATACAAAACTCCCGCCATCTTTTTTTTTTTACAGCATGATGAGTTATGGGGGATCTTTTCTGAGTTTTCTTCTCTGTAGCTGGGGGGGGGCTGTGCCCTCTTTATCTGATCACTCCCTAAGCAGCTTCTCTCCCCACCTCTGTTTTCCAAGGTCATTCCCCCATACCATCGTATCTTCCTTCCTTCCACCAGGATATATTTAAGTTATATCCAAGTATTTTAATTAAAGGGGAGAAGCAGTGTGCTGTGTTTCCTCCTTGGATAGTTAATTATAAGGGTCGAGAAGCTTCTGCTTGTGCTCCCTTCCTGCTAAAAATACAGATTCTCATGTCAGCAATTACTTAGGATAAGACATCCATTTTTAATATGATGGAAAGTGGGGAGCCCTTTTTTTTTGTTTTGATACTTTTCACGGCATATAAAGGGGAATGTTCATGGGGGAAAAAAACTTGCTATAAAACATTAACAAACAGCTGCTTCCTCCCCCACCCCCCATTTCAAACCTGTTCTCTTCAATTTGGGAAAAAGAACAATCAAAATTCAATATTAACCAACTGGGAGAATTATGAAAAAACACACACGCACAAACACACACATTAGCCCACATGTTAGCATTTTTAATTTAGGAAGAGATAATAGCTAGATAGCTAGATAGTTGCTAAGATTAGAAAAAACTGGCATAGGATATCTATCTATCTATCTATCTATCTATCTATCTATCTATCTATCTATCTATCTATCTATCTATCTATCTATCTATCTATCTATCTATCTATCTATCTATCTAATAGATATCCTATGCCAGTTTTTTTCTAATCTTAGCAACTTTAAAATGGGTGGACTTCAACTCCCAGAATTCCCCAGCTAGCATGACTGGCTGGGGAATTCTGGGAGTT
>NW_015388835.1:174684-176372 GCF_001527695.2 Protobothrops mucrosquamatus
TCAAGGAGAGAAGCAACTTAGAACTAAGGAGAAACTTCCTGACAGTTAGAACAATTAACCAATGGAACAACCTGCCTCCAGAAGCGGTGAATGCTCCAACACTGGAAGTTTTTAAGAAGAGACTGGACAGCCATTTGTCTGAAATGGTATAGGGTTACCTGCCTGAGCAGGGGGTTGGACTCAATGACCTCCAAGGTCCCTTCCAACTTTTTTTTTTATTATTATTATTATTATTATTATTATTATTATTATTATTATTATTATTATTATTATTATTATTATTATTATTATTATTATTATTATTATTATTATCTTTTTCAGTACAGCTTTTACATCCTCATCCTCATCATCAAACATGTCTCATATTGACATGTCCATTAGCAAAACCAACCTCATCCAACTAAACGTTAAGCCCATAAAGGAGAGGATTCCTTCCATTACAGTCCTCAAGACCCTTTTCTTATAGTGAGATGCTTCCTGGAATATTTCTTTAAGTATTTCTCCTTGGATTAACTCACTCAGAGAAGCAAGTTAGCTGTGGGAGACATTGCAAAAGAGAGAACACAAATTCGTGGTGGGTATAAGGCAGGGATCTCCTGGGCCAGAGCCCACTACCAGGCAATGCCTGTTCAAATCCGGGTTGTGGAAGTGGGTGGGGATTAACCTATGCCCACACAGCTCCATTTGTGCAAGCGGCCATGGAGTTACGCGCACACTTGTGCAAATGGAGTTGCGCACACACTTGCCCACCATTCCTGTGGAACTATCCCTTCTCCCTTCCACCAGTCCACAAAATCAGAAAGGATGGAGACTGCTGATATAAGGGAAATAATTTATAGCCAGAGAAATAAGGACATTAAATTTCTTTTAGTCTGTGATTTCAGAATATGTCTGTCTGTCCATCCACCAGTCCAGTGGTCCCCAACCTTTTTGGCACCAGAGACCAGTTTTGTGGAAGACAAGTTTTCCACAGACTGGAGGGAGGTGGGAGCCTACAACCCAGATCCTTCGCACGTGCAGTTTAGGGTTCGTGCTCTAAGAGAATCTAATGCCTGATGATCAGGGCCCTTTCCAGCGGCCCTGGTGACCCTCCTGGGCGGCCCTGGCGACCCTCTTGGGCGGCCCCTTCTGGAGGCCTTCGGTGGCCTTTTTCCAGCGGCCCTGGCAACCCTCGGTGGCTCGCCTGGCCTCGATGGCCTCTCCGACGATCTTGGTGGCCCTTTCCAGCGGCCCTTTCTGGCGGCCTTGGTGGGCCTTTCCAGCGGCCTTGCCGGCCTCCTCCGCCTTTTCCGGCGGCCTCAGCGGCCTTTTCCAGCGGCCTGGCGGCCTTCCAGCGGCCTTGCCGGCCTTCTCCAGTGTCCTGGCGGCCCTTCTGGCCGTGATGGCCCTTTCCGACGGCCTCGGCGCCCTTTTCCAGCAGCCTGGCGGCCCTCTTCGGGACCTGGCGGCCTGATCGGACTGGGGTTTGACCGGGGGGACCTGTGGCGTAGCCTGGCCCCGGCCAGGCTTGTGCCGGGTGAAGATCTGGGGCCTGTTTCCATCACCCCCTCTGCTGCACTGAATCTCCGCTGCTGGACTTAAGAACATTGTCGCGGAAATGTACCCTAGGACTGTCCTGCTGGCCTTGCGCGATTCCCCCTTCGCGCAGGCCTGGCCTAGTACACTTCTAAAGGCCCACCTTGAGGATG
>NW_015388835.1:179364-208367 GCF_001527695.2 Protobothrops mucrosquamatus
CCTAGGGGTTGGGGACCCCAGAACCAGTCCCTCTGCCCATCCATCCACTGCTGATTTTCTTTGTCTTTCTGGGAGAAAATATAAGCAATATTTAACATCCTTAATTTTAATGAGCCATTTGGAATCACCTTTATGAACAGACAGTCCTTGACTTACAAGCACAATTGAGCCCAGAATTTCCAGTGCTAAGCAAGAGGGTTGTTAAGTGGGTTAGGTTTAGGAATTCTCTTCAGGTCTTGAGAAATGAAGAATATCTCTTTTAAGATATTGCTTCCATCTGCACTGATTGAAACCTCTCTTAATTTATTAATAAAGCATGATAAAGCAATGATGTAGAAAGGGAGGACTCTAATCCTAACCCAATTATCCTTTGATTATTCTCCTCATTATAAATTTCCAGTGTCATTTTTTTCCTCATTTTTCCAACCCTAAATTTGGTTAATTTCCTCCCCATTTCATTTTTTTTTTGTAAAGATGACAGAGAATGCAAGTTGGAATGAATACATTAGCTTTTGTAATTATTTTTCACTGCACCGTGCAATTGCTGTAGGAAACATGCACAGCACAATCGTTTTTGTTGTCAAATTCTACTCAGATTTACTGCACTTTTTTTTTTTTAATTCTCACTGTGGTGTTATTGAAAAAGTGAAAGGCAAAGTGGAAAAACTGGGCTTCAGTGGAGGGCCTGGTTCAAAAAGTTGAAAATTAGATAAATTAGTGCTTTAAAAATGCAAAAGCTGTATTTAACAATTCTGTGGGAATAATTGCCTTAATACCTTAATCATCGGCTTCTTTTCTTACAAAGGTAGTTACAAATTACAAAGCCATTACTGTGAAACTTGCAAGCTAGATAGATATCTCATCAGTGTTAATCTTCACTTCCTCAAATTTTTTCATTAGACATTTTAGATTTGTTTAATGGCAAACAGTTGATTTCAGTGCCTTTTAACTATGCCAGATTTGCACACAGAAGAAAGCTTCGGAGAAGCTGATCTGCTGTCTGTTCTGCACAAAACATGAATCAGAAGATGTTTACATATCTGTGGTGCCGGATCTTGCAAACTGGCCAGTAGACATCTAGTAATTAGCGCATGCATTTCCTCATTAAAATATCATTAGTGGAGGTTTGGTTCTTTCAAGATGTTGCAAACAAGGGGTTTATTGCATTGCGTTGATATCATTATGGTTTACCAGTAACCAGATGTTCTCGGAGTTTAAGGCGGGGGGAAAGGTCATATTTACCCGTTTCAATCTCCGGTCTGGTAAGAAATGTGTTGCAATAAAACGAAACCAGTGCAACGAAAGGAAAGATTTGAGAAAGGGCTGGAGTGATATGCTAAATAAAGACTTGCGCTCTGATATGGGATCATGGAAAGCTTCCTTTGGTGAATCCCAGCAATGGCTTGAAATTTTGCTATGCAGGTAGTCCTTGACTTATGAGCACAATTGAGGTCAAAATTTCTGTTGCTAAGTGAGACAGTTGTTAAGTGAATTTTGCCCCATGATTATACGCCCTTTCTTGCCACTTTAAATGAATCGCTGCAGTTGTTAAGTTAGTAACATGGTTGTTAAGAGAATCCGTCTTCCCCATTAACTTTGCTTGTCAGAAGGTTGCAAAAGGGGATCGCTTGACACCAAGGACACTGCAACCATCATAAATATGAACCAATTGTCAAGCATCCGAATTTTGATCATGTGATCACGGGGATGCTGCAATGGTCGTAAGTGTGAAAAACATCACAAATCACTTTTTTTTCAGTGCCGTTGTAACTTTGAATGGCCACTAAATGAATGGTTGTAAGTTGAGGACTATCTGTAGCCTACTAGGATTGGCAACCATTTCCCAAAGTTTCAACTGGAATCTTCTTGCTAAAATAGGGATTATACCAAAAAGCCTCTGCAAACAGAAAAAAAGGATCCTTAATTGAATTAAAGACCATCCTGTAAATCATTCTGGATAGTATCTTAATTGCCTCTTTAATTCTGGCCCCAATCTGTGAAACTATAGAAGACTTGGGAGGTTGCTTGTGAGAACAATATGATAGATCAAAGGGCAAATTAAATCTATGTAATTCAACATTAGAATAATTAGAATTAGAATTAGAATTAGAATTAGAATTTATAAATTAGAATTAGAATTAGAATGCAAGTCTGGTCTAGTGGTTGAGTCATAAGGTTAGAAACTGGTAGACTGTCAATTCCACCTTAGGTTGTTGGGCGACCATGAGCCAGTTTCATTCTGTTCAGCCCTAGGAAGGAGGCAATGGCAAAACTCTGCCAAGAAAAATTCAGGGACTTTTCCAAGCAGTGTCCCAGAACTGGACACAATTGGATTCAGTTGAATGGAATAACAAAATGAAACAAATAGATAGCCGAGTAGACAATGTGCATTCCTAGAAGTTGGGCAAACATGTTCACTCAACCATGAACCGAGTCAATCATCTCAACCATGAAGACACTGATGATTTTTTTTTATTCTCCTTAGTGTTTTGACATACCATGATGATACTATTCCAGTATCTTCCTGGCAGTCTGATAAGGTTTTAAGCTGAAAACTCCCTGGAGATTACATGGACATGTTCTTGGTAGCCATACAGAAATAGGTTGCCATTGTCTTATCCTGGGATATCATTTAACATTTTCCCAATCCAGCCTACAACCATAGGGTATTCTCATGGCCTGTCATCCAGGCCCTAACTGCTTCTATCTAGTTCTTTTTGAAATCAGCCAAAGTGAGCTTGATGTTTCAGCTTGCTGTGATATACTTGAATATTGTTTTATCTTACCATTTTACAAGGCTTTGAATTGTATGAAAAGGCTTAAGATATTGTAGTCTGTCTGAAGCTGAATTGAATGAAAGGTGATTATCTATATCTGTCTGTCTGTCTGTCTGTCTATCTATCTATCTATCTATCTATCTATCTATCTATCTATCTATCTATCTATCTATCTATGTATCATCTATCCATCTATCTGTGTTTATGGGCATTGGAAAATAAATCCATTGTATAGATCTATTCTTGGTCATCAATATCTACAAGATGTTTGTTACTGATGAGAAAACAGGGTTTTTTTTGCCTAAGTGTTGACAACTTTCACCTTAAACATTCTGTTCTACAACTTTCAGGGAACGAATATTTATTTATTTATTTATTTATTTATTTATTCATTCATTCATTCATTCATTCATTCATTCATTCATTCATTTAATACACCACCCATCTAGTCATTGAGAACGCCTCTGGACGACTAAGGTGAGAAGACAGCATCGGAAGAGCTGCAGCCAGGGGAATGGTTAGATAAAAGAGGCAGCTTAGCCTTGTGCAGGAATGGGGACGTGGCAAACATCTCAGAAGGAACCATCTCTAGTTTCTTGGCCTGTAAAGCCAGGGCTTTTTTTCTCATAGAACGCCCAGAACGGAGTTCCAACACCTTTTTTGGATGGAACGTTGTAGGGTAGGCAAGGCAGGTTGTATGACGTGTGTGAGTTCCATCACTTTTTTTTTTTTTTTTTTTTTTTAGAAAAAAAGCACTGTGTAAAGCTGAAGATGAACTTTCAGACCTGCAAGATTCTGTTACAGGAACCTAACAATGTAGCAAAATTAGTTCATCTAAGTGTGCTTCCTGTGTGGACTACTTTGCAAGGCTGACAATGGAGCACATACTTGCATAAAGTTGTAGCTATGTAAAAAATAGGCAAAGGTCAAGGTGAAAAGAAAAAGTCAAGATGATGCTCATACATTTATGATTGAAACCACATCTCTTCTATGTGTGTAAAAAGTGGATTCAGTCACGTGAACTATCTTACATTTTTGGCCCCATCCATCCTTCAGATGTCCCTTGTCTGGGGTCTACCTCACAATATCCTAGGTGGAGGAAACAGATCTTCCAATGGAGCTAAAAAAATTAGAGGGTTTTTTTTTTCTAATTACCCTAAAAGGGAATTTCAACCTACACAAAGATTAAATCCTTCTGAATCATTGGATTATTTTTTTCTTTCCTTTTTTTTTCTAAAATAAATTAGAAGTTCTGAGTGCAAAAAAAAAAAAAATACCAGGGAGAGTGAAAGAAAGAAAGAAAGAAAGAAAGAAAGAAAGAAAATGGCAGAATGTTTATTTACTTTTAAAAAATGTTGATATTTTCAAAGAAAGAGAGAGAGAAAAAAACGGTGGAATGTTTATTTACTTTTAAAAAAATTGTTGATATTTTCTTTGGTTGCCCCTGTAATCCTAAAATGATGCATTTATGCCCAGGAGGAAATCAATACTCTGCTCAGCCCTGCCATCTTACATGAAGCACAGACTGTAAAATAGACACAAAAGATGTGTGATACTCTCCAAGGCCCCAGCAGCTATAATATCCATCTTTGGCAGTTCACTTGACATTTACTCGCCCTAATTTTTTTCCCCCTTCCCTGCTTCCCTCCCCTAACAGCCAGGCTCTGACTCTCTGGGGCTCACCGACCGGGTGAGCAGATAACAAACCTGTCAAGAAAGGTTTAGCTGGGGAATAAATCCTGAATTCACCAGGAAATGATGTGTACAATGGGAAAATGCACAGGATGACAAGAGCTCTCCCTTTGGAGATCGAGGCTGAAAGATGCTTAAAATGTTACAGCATGTATTCAATGGATTCCTGGACAGGTCCTCTGATTGTATCTTGGAGGGTTCAAATGCTATTTTACTCTTCGTTTTTCATTGTTGCTCTTGGGGGGGGGGACACCCATGCAGAGAGAAACAAAAGGCATTCGGGAGGGAGGGAGGGAGGGAAGGAAGGAAGGAAGGAAAGGAAGGAAGGAAGGAAGGAAAGGAAGGAAGGAAGGAAGGAAGGAAGGAAGATTAAACAAAGAAATGTGCCAGTTTGTCTTGGTGGATAAGGTGCTAAATTAGAAGCCAGTTCTAGTCTTGTCTTAGCCATGAAAGCCAGTTGGATGATTTGGAGACAGTCCCTGTCTCTCAGCTGACTCCTTCTCAATCAATCAGAATTGAGCTGGAAGAGACCTTGGAAGTCTTCTGGCCCAACCCCCAGCTCAGACAGGAGACCCTATACCATTTGAGACAAGTGGCTGTCCAAACCTCCAGTGATGAAGCACCCACAACTTCTGAAGGCAAGCCATTCCACTGGTTAGTCGTTCTCGCTGTTAGGAAGTTTCTCCTTAATTCCAGGATATTTATCTCCTTGATTAGTTTCCATGCATTGTTTCTTGTCTTGCCTTCTGGTGCTTTGGAAAATAAATTGACCCCCTCTTCTTTGTGGTAGCCCCTCAAATACTGGGATATTGCTATCATGTCTCCCCTAGTCCTTCTTTTCTCTAAACTAGCCATACCCAGTTCCTGCAACCGTTCTTCATATATTTTATTCTCCAGGCCTTTAATCATCTTTGTTGCTCTTCTCTGCACTTTTCCCAAAGTCTCAACATCTTTTTTGTAATGTGGTGACCAAAAACTGGATGCTGTATTCCAGGTGTGGTCTTATTAAAGTTTTATAAATGGTACTAATATAACTTCCTACTGGGCATCACACTCTTGTGAGAACCAAGGTGCTTCCAGGTGGAAAGAATTAGTTAGTGACACCACCACTGCCTGCGGGATGCCCAGTAGGAAGTTCCTTCCACATCTCCAGCAGGAGCTGGAGTGAAGGATGGGAACTCACCTTGCCCCACAGCAACACTTGAGTCTTGAACATGAGCTTGTTAACCTCCAATCCAGCGTCCTAACCACATGAGCCAATGTGCTGCTGTAATCCTCCTCAATCAAGGAGAGCCAATCTTGTGGTTTTTTCCTCACCTGCTCCTGTGTATTTTGGCAAAGCTCATAAGTTGTTGAATTCCTTAGAATCATAGGATCATGGAAGTGACCTTGGAGGTCTTCTAGTCCAACCCCTGCTCAAGGCAGAAAACCTAAGACCATCCCAGACAAATGGCTATTTACTCTTTTCTTAAAAACCCACAACTCCAGGAGGCAAGCTGTTCCATTGATTCATCGTTCTCACTGTTAAGAAATTTGTCCTTAGTTTCAGGTTGAATCTCCCTCTGATAAGCTTCCACCCATTGCTTCTACTCCTGCTCTCAGGTGCTGTAGAAAATAAATCAATGCCCTCTTCCCTGTGGCAGCCCTTCCAGTATTAGAAGACTGCTACCATGTTTCCCTAGAACCTTCTTTTCATTAGGCTAGATGTACCTGGTTCCCTCAATCATTCACCATATGATTTAGCCTCCAGACTTCTTATGATCTTGCTCTTCTCTGCACTCTTTCTAGGGCCTCAGCATCTGTTTTGTATCTTGGTAACCAGGACTGTTACCATTGTGACATATTGTGACAGCTAGAACTTTCTTCAAGGCTACCTCCATAATCCTTAGCCAAAGGAGTAGCAATGGGGATCACTAAAGGAGAGGGGGAAATAGGTAGCCATGCAACTGATTTTGTCACTTGTCTACTTCTGCCAGATGCCAAGTTGAGTACCATACTGATTTTGTTTGAATCTCCACTAGTCCATGGCAAAACAGGACAAAAATTGTCATGAAATGCATGTATGTAATTGACATGCATAGATTGTGATTGGAAATGAAGACCAAACCTCATTCTGTCTTACTGCAACAGAAAATCCCCGCCTATGATTTAATTGCTTTGCTCTGCGAAGATTGCTTCCGAGATCACCTAGATGGGTCTTCACTGGTAGATGACCCCTTTAAATGGAGGATGTCTTGTGTAAAGGAGGAACAGGATAAATTAGTTCATCATTAAAGGAACTTGAGAACAGAATAACAGAGTAGGAAGCGACCATGGAGGTCTTCTAGTCCAACTCTCTGCTCAAGCAGGAAACCCTATACCATTTCAGACAAATGGCGGTCCAATTTCTTCTTGAAAACCTCTAGTGAGGAAGCACCCACAAATTCTGAAGGCAAGCTGTTTATTCTCAGTTAGGAAATTTCTCCTTAATTCTAGGTTGCTTCTCTCCTTGATTAGTTTTCATCCATTGCTTCTTATTTTGCCTTCAGGTGCTTTGGAGAATAGGCTGATCCCCTCTTTATGGCAGCCCCTGAGATATTGGAACACTGCTCTCATGTCATCTCTAGTCTTTCTTTTCATTAAACTAGACCAGGGGTAGGCAACTTCGGCTCTTTTATGACTCGTGGACTTCAACTCTCAGCTATGCTGGCTCAGGAATTCTGGGAGTTGAAGTCCACAAGTCATAAAAGAGCCGAGGTTGCCTACCCCTGAACTAGACATACCCAATTCCTGCAACCACTCTTCTTATGTTTTGGTCCCCTAATCATCTTTGTTGTTGTTCTTTGCACTCTTTCTAGAGTCTCAATATCTTTTTTATATTGTGGGGATCAAAACGGAATGCAAGTGGTATTTTTCTGTGATCTTGATTTTGTTCCTCGCTTAATGGAGTTTAGTCCATTTAGTCTCGAAGAGTAATTTGGACTTCAAGAATTCTCGAAATTTACATTGGAAAGAAAGAAGAGGAGAAGGAGAAGGATCATTTCTAATAGGTAAAATGAAGTGTGGAGTTTGAGGATGTTATCTGAGCATATGGTGACTTTCTGTCCCGCTATGTAACTTATACCTGAAGCCATCTTTGAATGAATTCAAAGAGAACGAAGAAAGAGTCTGTTTTTTCTTGGAAGCAACATCTGTTTTGTAGAACTGATCCACCAAGCATGAATAGTTGTTGAATACAGAAATATTTAATGCTCCTTTTTTTAACAAAACCAAACACATGTTAATAGATTATCTTTGTTATTTCCCCTTCTGTTGTTTTCTACAGTTTCTGTTCAGCACATTTTGTCTAGTATGTATAAATGGAACAAGCGCCGTATGTCAGCCTGAATCAAAACACTGATCTGCTCATTTCTTTCCGCAGACTGAAAGAAGGCACTGTTCTTTATCTCCAGCTGCTTTCTCTTTCTTTCCTCCCGCAGTCTTGTTCTTGGCACCAATAGTTAACACATTGCATTTTGAAGGGTCACCTACAAAGGCAATTTTAAGTAGGTACATGTGTCTAAATTGCATGATAGTTCACATGATATGGAGTCTTAAAAAATCTGCAAGGGAAGGTGACACACAATGCTGAGTTCCTGCATATGGCCGTCTTTTTTTTATCTCTGTAAGAGATTTATAAAATGTAAAGATAGGAAGGGACTTTGCAGGTTATCTAGTGCAGCAGTACCCAACTTTTGCAGCTTGGCGGTCTGATGGGGGAGAGGGGAACCGGGGTGCACAAGCAGCGGGCCAGTGCACACGTGTGTGCGTGCAGTTCAACTTGCATGAGTGGTGAGCTGGTGCTCACACGCATGTGTGTGCAGCTCAACTTGCAAAGGTTGAGTTGCGTGCACATGTGCTCATGCACCGGCCTGCTTGCTCATGCAAGTCAAGCCGCTTGCACAACCTGGTTGCAAAAAGGCCACAGCCCAGTAGTGGGCTGTGGCCAAGAGGTTGGGGATCCCTGATCTACTGCAACCTCCTGCCCTATACAGAATCCACATCCCAATATGTTCATCCACACTTTGCTTTAAAACTTCCAGTACAGAAGGATCCATTTTCTCCCATGGTAGTGTATGCCATTGTTGAATATGTTTTGAGGTTCAACTATTCTTCCTGATATTCAATTAAAATCTGCTTACTTATAACATAATTCCATTGATTAATTGTTCTCACTGTCAGGAACTTTCTCCTTACTTCTAGTTTGGATCTCTGTTTGATAAGCTTCAATCTGTTACTTCTTGTCCTGCCCTCAGGTGCTTTGGAAAAGAGGTTGACCCTCTCTTCTCTGTGACAGCCCCTTCAGATGTTAGAAGACTGTTATCATGTCACCTCTAGTCCTTCTCTTCTTTAGACTAGACATAACTAGTTCCCTCAATCGTTCATCTTATGTTTTAGCCTCCAGTCTCCTAATCATCTTTGTTGCTCTTCTCTGTACTCTTTGTAGAGTCTCAACATCTTTTTTAATCACGATGACTAAAATTGGACACAGTATTCCAAATGTGGTTTGTTATATAGGGTTTGGATCTATGCAACATGGCAGACTAAGCTGAAGTGGGGTTAATTTGTGAATCAGCATGTTTAGAGAACATAATAATAGTATTTGTAACGTGAACAAAGCTATAAATTAACCATAATGCAATGTCTTTGCTTAGTTATGTCTCATTAACCCATATTCAGGATTCACTGGGTCATGTGAACCCAACATTGTTTCTCTGAATTTTTTTGAGAATTCATAACAACAAAAGAAGATCTGGTGTGTTCTGAGTGAGAGTGGAATTGAAAAGTATGGAGAGGAAGGAATAAATGTTGAAAAATGTGTTAGTCTGTTACAATAATTCTTTCTGTTCTACTTTGCTATGAATTCCAGTATTCAGCAGTCTGCATAATATGCACCCCAACATGGATAGTTAAAAAGAACTAAGATTTTTTTTAAAAAGCATTTTCTTCAATAAAATTCTCAAATAAAATGACCCATTTATAGTTTCAGTCTTCTTGCCTAGAGACTTGTTTTAGCAGGATAACACCTGCATTCTGAAGATAGCAAGGTAGGGAATATTACTGAGCCAGGAAACAAACTTAAACAAAAAAAAACATATTTTAAGGAATAGGGTTTTTAATGCAAATGAGTCATGGATATTATCAGAGGGATGAAGTTGGAAGTTTTAATTCCTCCTTTTTTTTCTCCCTACTTCCCTTTCTATTATTATTATTATTATTATTATTATTATTATTATTATTATTATTATTATTATTATTATTATTATTATTATTATTATTATTATTATTATNTCCCAATCCAGCCTACAACCATAGGGTATTCTCATGGCCTGTCATCCAGGCCCTAACTGCTTCTATCTAGTTCTTTTTGAAATCAGCCAAAGTGAGCTTGATGTTTCAGCTTGCTGTGATATACTTGAATATTGTTTTATCTTACCATTTTACAAGGCTTTGAATTGTATGAAAAGGCTTAAGATATTGTAGTCTGTCTAAAGTTGAATTGAATGAAAGGTGATTATCTATATCTATCTATCTATCTATCTATCTATCTATCTATCTATCTATCTATCTATCTATCTATCTATCTATCCATTTATCTGTGTTTATGGGTATTGGAAAAAAAATCCATTGTATAGATCTATTCTTGGTCATCAATATCTACAAGATGTTTGTTATTGATGAGAAAACAGGATTTTTTTTGCCTAAGTATTGACAACTTTCATCTCAAACATTCTGTTCTACAACTTTCAGGGAAGGAATATTTATTTATTTACTTATTCATTCATTCATTCATTCATTCATTCATTTAATACACCACCCATCTAGTCATTGAGAACGCCTCTGGACGACTAAGGTGAGAAGACAGCATCGGAAGAGCTGCAGCCAGGGGAATGGTTAGATAAAAGAGGCAGCTTAGCCTTGTGCAGGAATGGGGACGTGGCAAAAATCTCAGAAGGAACCATCTCTAGTTTCTTGGCCTGTAAAGCCAGGGCTTTTTTTCTCATAGAACGCCCAGAACGGAGTTCCAACACCTTTTTTGGATGGAACCTTGTAGGGTAGGCAAGGCGGGTTGTATGACGTGTGTGAGTTCCGGCACTTTTTTTTTTTTTTTTTTTAGAAAAAAAGCACTGTGTAAAGCTGAAGATGAACTTTCAGACCTGCAAGATTCTGTTACAGGAACCTAGCAATGTAGCAAAATTAGTTCATCTAAGTGTGCTTCCTGTGTGGACTACTTTGCAAGGCTGACAATGGAGCACATACTTGCATAAAGTTGTAGCTATGTAAAAAATAGGCAAAGGTCAAGGTGAAAAGAAAAAGTCAAGATGATGCTCATACATTTATGATTGAAACCACATCTCTTCTATGTGTGTAAAAAGTGGATTCAGTCACGTGAACTATCTTACATTTTTGGCCCCATCCATCCTTCAGATGTCCCTTAGCAACGGTCTACCTCACAATATCCTAGGGTGGAGGAAACAGATCTTCCAATGGGGCTAAAAAAAATTAGAGAGTTCTTTTTTTTCTAATTACCCTAAAAGGGAATTTCAACCTACACAAAGATTAAATCCTTCTGAATCATTGGATTATTTTTTTCTTTCCTTTTTTTTTCTAAAAAAAAAATTAGAAGTTCTGAGTGCAAAAAAAAAAAATACCAGGGAGAGTGAAAGAAAGAAAGAAAGAAAGAAAGAAAGAAAGAAAGAAAGAAAGAAAGAAAGAAAGAAAGAAAGAAAGAAAGAAAGAAAGAAAGAAAACGGCAGAATGTTTATTTACTTTTAAAAAATGTTGATATTTTCAAAGAAAGAGAGGAAAAAACGGCGGAATGTTTATTTACTTTTAAAAAAATTGTTGATATTTTCTTTGGTTGCCCCTGTAATCCTAAAATGATGCATTTATGCCCAGGAGGAAATCAATACTCTGCTCAGCCCTGCCATCTTACATGAAGCACAGACTGTAAAATAGACACAAAAGATGTGTGATACTCTCCAAGGCCCCAGCAGCTATAATATCCATCTTTGGCAGTTCACTTGACATTTACTCGCCCTAATTTTTTTTCCCCCTTCCCTGCTTCCCTCCCCTAACAGCCAGGCTCTGACTCTCTGGGGCTCACCGACCGGGTGAGCAGATAACAAACCTGTCAAGAAAGGTTTAGCTGGGGAATAAATCCTGAATTCACCAGGAAATGATGTGTACAATGGGAAAATGCACAGGATGACAAGAGCTCTCCCTTTGGAGATCGAGGCTGAAAGATGCTTAAAATGTTACAGCATGTATTCAATGGATTCCTGGACAGGTCCTCTGATTGTATCTTGGAGGGTTCAAATGCTATTTTACTCTTCGTTTTTCATTGTTGCTCGGGGGGGGGGCACCCATGCAGAGAGAAACAAAAGGCATTCGGGAGGGAGGGAGGGAGGGAAGGAAGGAAGGAAGGAAAGAAGATTAAACAAAGAAATGTGCCAGTTTGTCTTGGTGGATAAGGTGCTAAACTAGAAGCCAGTTCTAGTCTTGTCTTAGCCATGAAAGCCAGTTGGATGATTTGGAGACAGTCCCTGTCTCTCAGCTGACTCCTTCTCAATCAATCAGAATTGAGCTGGAAGAGACCTTGGAAGTCTTCTGGCCCAACCCCCAGCTCAGGCAGGAGACCCTATACCATTTGAGACAAGTGGCTTTCCAAACCTCCAGTGATGAAGCACCCAAACTTCTGAAGGCAAGCCATTCCACTGGTTAGTCGTTCTCGCTGTTAGGAAGTTTCTCCTTAATTCCAGGATATTTATCTCCTTGATTAGTTTCCATGCATTGTTTCTTGTCTTGCCTTCTGGTGCTTTGGAAAATAAATTGACCCCCTCTTCTTTGTGGTAGCCCCTCAAATATTGGGATATTGCTATCATGTCTCCCCTAGTCCTTCTTTTCTCTAAACTAGCCATACCCAGTTCCTGCAACCGTTCTTCATATATTTTATTCTCCAGGCCTTTAATCATCTTTGTTGCTCTTCTCTGCACTTTTTCCCAAGTCTCAACATCTTTTTTGTAATATGGTGACCAAAAACTGGATGCTGTATTCCAGGTGTGGTCTTATTAAAGTTTTATAAATGGTACTAATACGTCAGTCGCATCACACTCTTGTGAGAACCAAGGTGCTTCCAGGTGGAAAGAATTAGTTAGTGACACCACCACTGCCTGCGGGATGCCCAGTAGGAAGTTCCTTCCACATCTCCAGCAGGAGCTGGAGTGAAGGATGGGAACTCACCTTGCCCCACAGCAACACTTGAGTCTTGAACATGAGCTTGTTAACCTCCAATCCAGCGTCCTAACCACACGAGCCAATGTGCTGCTGTAATCCTCCTCAATCAAGGAGAGCCAATCTTGTGGTTTTTTTCTCACCTGCTCCTGTGTATCTTGGCAAAGCTCATAAGTTGTTGAATTCCTTAGAATCATAGGATCATGGAAGTGATCTTGGAGGTCTTCTAGTCCAACCCCTGCTCAAGACCATCCCAGACAAATAGCTATTTACTCTTTTCTTAAAAACCTCCAGTGATGGAGCACCCACAACTCCAGGAGGCAAGCTGTTCCATTGATTCATCGTTCTCACTGTTAAGAAATTTGTCCTTAGTTTCAGGTTGAATCTCCTCTGATAAGCTTTCACCCATTGCTTCTACTCCTGCTCTCAGGTGCTGTAGAAAATAAATCAATGCCCTCTTCCCTGTGGCAGCCCTTCCAGTATTAGAAGACTGATACCATGTTTCCCTAGAGCAGGGGTGTCAAACTGCCAGCCCGTGGGCCGGTTTCATCATACCGGAGCCGCGCCCACCCCATTGCCGGCAATGGCAAAAAAGCTCCGATACGTTGCGCGACGTCACGTAACGTCACGAGTTTGACATGTCTGCCCTAGAGCATTCTTTTCATTAGGCTAGATGTACCTGGTTCCCTCAATGATTCACCATATGATTTAGTCTCCAGACACCTTATGATCTTGCTCTTCTCTGTGCTCTTTCTAGGGCCTCAGCATCTGTTTTGTATCTTGGTAACCAGGACTGTTACCATTGTGACATATTGTGACAGCTAGAACTTTCTTCAAGGCTACCTCCATAATCCTTAGCCAAAGGAGTAGCAATGGGGATCACTAAAGGAGAGGAGGAAATAGGTAGCCATGCAACTGATTTTGTCACTTGTGTACTTCTGTCAGATGCCAAGTTGAGTACCATACTGATTTTGTTTGAATCTCCACTAGTCCATGGCAAAACAGGACAGAAATTGTCATGAAATGCATGTATGTAATTGACATGCATAGATTGTGATTGGAAATGAAGACCAAACCTCATTCTGTCTTACTGCAACAGAAAATCCCCGCCTATGATTTAATTGCTTTGGTCTGCGAAGATTGCTTCCGAGATCACCTAGATGGGTCTTCACTGGTAGATGACCCCTTTAAATGGAGGATGTCTTGTGTAAATGAGGAACAGGATAAATTAGTTCATCATTAAAGGAACTTGAGAACAGAATAACAGAGTAGGAAGCGACCATGGAGGTCTTCTAGTCCAACTCTCTGCTCAAGCAGGAAACCCTATACCATTTCAGACAAATGGCGGTCCAATTTCTTCTTGAAAACCTCTAGTGAGGAAGCACCCACAAATTCTGAAGGCAAGCTGTTTATTCTCACTGTTAGGAAATTTCTCCTTAATTCTAGGTTGCTTCTCTCCTTGATTAGTTTTCATCCATTGCTTCTTATTTTGCCTTCAGGTGCTTTGGAGAATAGGCTGATCCCCTCTTTGTTGCAGCCCCTGAGATATTGGAACACTGCTCTCATGTCATCCCTAGTCCTTCTTTTCATTAAACTAGACATACCCAATTCCTGCAACCACTCTTCTTATGTTTTAGTCCCCTAATCATCTTTGTTGTTGTTCTCTGCACTCTTTCTAGAGTCTCAATATCTTTTTTATATTGTGGGGATCAAAACTGAATGCAAGTGGTGTTTTCCTGTGATCTTGATTTTGTTCCTCTCTTAATGGAGTTTAGTCCATTTAGTCCCGAAGAGTAATTTGGACTTCAAGAATTCTCGAAATTTACATTGGAAAGAAAGAAGAAGAGGAGAAGGAGAAGGATCATTTCTAATAGGTAAAATGAAGTGTGGAGTTTGAGGATGTTATCTGAGCATATGGTGACTTTCTGTCCCGCTATGTAACTTACACCTGAAGCCATCTTTGAATGAATTCAAAGAGAACGAAGAAAGAGTCTGTTTTTTCTTGGAAGCAACATCTGTTTTGTAGAACTGATCCACCAAGCATGAATAGTTGTTGAATACAGAAATATTTAATGCTCCTTTTTTTAACAAAACCAAACACATGTTAATAGATTATCTTTGTTATTTCCCCTTCTGTTGTTTTCTACAGTTTCTGTTCGGCACATTTTGTCTAGTATGTATAAATGGAACAAGCGCCGTATGTCAGCCTGAATCAAAACACTGATCTGCTCATTTCTTTCCGGAGACTGAAAGAAGGCACTGTTCTTTATCTCCAGCTGCTTTCTCTTTCTTTCCTCCCGCAGTCTTGTTCTTGGCACCAATAGTTATTAACACATTGCATTTTGAAGGGTCACCTACAAAGGCAATTTTAAGTACATGTATCTAAATTGCATGATAGTTCACATGATATGGACTCTTAAAAAAATCTGCAAGGGAAGGTGACACACAATGCTGTGTTTCTGCACATGGCCGTCTTTTTTTTTATCTCTGTAAGAGATTTATAAAATGTAAAGGTAGGAAGGGACTTTGCCAGTTATCTAGTGCAGCAGTAACCAACTTTTGCAGCTTGGCGGTCTGACAGGGGAGAGGGGAACCGGGGTGCACAAGCAGCGGGCCGGTGCACACATGTGTGTATGCAGTTCAACTTGCATGAGTGGTGGGCTGGTGCTCACACGCATGTGTGTGCATCTCAACTTGCAAAGGTTGAGTTGCGCGCACATGTGCTCATGCACCGGCCTGCTTGCTCATGCAAGTCAAGCCGCTTGCACAACCTGGTTGCAAAAAGGCCACAGCCCAGTAGTGGGCTGTGGCCAAGAGGTTGGGGACCCCTGATCTACTGCAACCTCCTGCCCTATACAGAATCCACATCCCAATATGTTCATCCACACTTTGCTTTAAAACTTCCAGTACAGAAGGATCCATCTTCTCCCATGGTAGTGTATGCCATTGTTGAATATGTTTTGAGGTTCAACTATTCTTCCTGATATTCAATTAAAATCTGCTTACTTATAACATAATTCCATTGATTAATTGTTCTCACTGTCAGGAACTTTCTCCTTAATTCTAGTTTGGATCTCTCTTTGATAAGCTTCAATCTGTTACTTCTTGTCCTGCCCTCAGGTGCTTTGGAAAAGAGGTTGACCCTCTCTTCTCTGTGACAGCCCCTTCAGATGTTAGAAGACTGTTATCATGTCACCTCTAGTCCTTCTCTTCTTTAGACTAGACATACCTAGTTCCCTCAATCATTCATTTTATGTTTTAGCCTCCAGTCTCCTAATCATCTTTGTTGCTCTTCTCTGCACTCTTTGTAGAGTCTCAACATCTTTTTAAATCATGATGACCAAAATTGGACACAGTATTCCAAATGTGGTTTGTTATATAGGGTTTGGATCTATGCAACATGGCAGACTAAGCTAAAGTGGGGTTAATTTGTGAATCAGCATGTTTAGAGAACATAATAATAGTATTTGTAACGTGAACAAAGCCATAAATTAATCATAATGCAATGTCTTTGCTTAGTTATGTCTCATTAACCCATATTCAGGATTCACTGGGTCGTGTGAACCCAACATTGCTTCTCTGGATTTTTTGAGAATTCATAACAACAAAAGAAGATCTGGTGTTTTCTGAGTGAGAGTGGAATTGAACAGTATGCAGAGGAAGGAATAAATGTTGAAAAATGTGTTAGTCTGTTAATATAATTCTTTCTGTTCTACTCTGCTATGAATTCCAGTATTCAGCAGTCTGCATAATATGCACCCCAACATGGATAGTTAAAAAGAACTAAGATTTTTTTAAAAAGCATTTTCTTCAATAAATTTCTCAAATAAAATGACCCATTTATAGTTTCAGTCTTCTTGCCACAACCAGCCTAGAGACTTGTTTTAGCGGGATAATGTCTGCATTCTGAAGATAGCAAGGTAGGGAATATTTCTGAGCCAGGAAACAAACTTAAACAAAAAAACATATTTTAAGGAATAGGGTTTTTAATGCAAATGAGTCATGGATATTATCAGAGGGATGAAGTTGGAAGTTTTAATTCCTCCTTTTCTTTCTCCCTACTTCCCTTTCTATTTCCTCTCCTCCCCTCCTCCCTCCCTCCCTCCCTTTCCTTCCTTCCTTCCTTCCTTCCTTCCTTCCCGGCAGTACCTAATACATTTTATTTCTGTCCGTGAGTGTTCCTCAAGAGCAACAACGAAAAATAAAGATTTGAACCTTCCAAGATTTTTCTTTATGGCTATACCATGAGTTGAGAAAGCTTAGAACAAAATCTCATACAATAGAACTGAAAAACTTTGGTTCTAAAAGCCTCTCTCTCATTTGGACACTTCAAGAACACTATTTCTAAAGTCCCCAATCCCACCCACCCTCTAATGTGAATAAAATTAATGCTTACATTTTTTACAATTTCTAAACAATTCTGGCTCCTCTGTTGATTCATGATAGTCTCTGGAACCCCCAGGAACCACCCTTACTGCCATCTCCTCAAGCCCTCATCAGGCTTTTTATCAAATCTTAACCATAGGGGTGGGGGTGGGGAGAGACCAGACCCATCCTTAGCTTCCCATTTGTGGTTTCACCCTATTGTTGGGGAAGCTCTGCACTGAAATTACAGCCACGGTCAACTAAATAAGGTCATGGTGCTCCATGCCATCAGGAGCCCTTAGCCCCAGGCCATGCCACCCTCTTAGAGTCAAATGGTTCATTATTCCAAAATGCCTTGTTTGGGGTGTAGCAGCAGAAATGTATGTTGTAGCGTTCAAAGTTCCATTGAGCATATGCACATAGCACCAGATAAATAGAGGAAACCAGTTTTTGCACTCCTGTATTTGGTGCAGCTTTTCTCTGAATTTCCTCCCCTCCCCATCCCAGCTGAAGCTTGCACGACCGTGTTTTGCTTTCCATGCACTAATTAAATCAATTCACACTGTTTTCATGTAATTTTAAATTTAGCATTCATTTTCTACTTAACTTTTGTTCTTCCTTTCCTTATAATAAACAGCCTAGCATAGAACTTGTGGATAGAGATACCGGTAATTTTGTGAGTGTGTTTTGCATAATTTTTTTTGGGGGGGGAGAGGGGGGAAACTGAAAATAAGAATCTATGTCAGTTCTTTCTCCTTCCTCTCCCATCTCAGAGCAAAACTCTCTTGATTTTTCTCTCTACGGGGGATGCACAGAGGGAGTGACTATGCATAGCATAGTCACACAAATGATGTGAATTATGCAAATTGTTTACATCATTATTACAATGATAGTATGCCACATGTGATGCTATTATGGCTTCTGTTGGATGGCTAAGGTTGTGTATGTGTGTGTTGCCAAAGGATGGTTATGATTGTGTGTGTGTGTGTGTGTGTGTCTTGCCAAAGTATAAGAAGGTTCCTACTGAATCAGATTAAGAGCCCATCTGTGAATACCACAATCACTACCTACTTGTACTTAGATAGCTCATAATCAGGGGCACCTTTTTTCATTTTTTTTTGCTCTCAAGGAACTAATATTTAATTTATGTTGCCATCATAATTTATCTTGCCGTCTGGAGATCGAATCAAGTCATTTAGATATAAAATGGCTAGCCTGATCTTTTTTCATCTGCATCTAAAAATGATGGAGATCTTAAATTTCAATAATTATGCATTGTGTAAGGAAATATAAACCTTTGGGTTGGGTTGGGTTGGGTTGGGTGTTTGATTGTTGCAGCAGACCAGGATAGTTATTACATGATAGATAGATGATAGATAGATAGATGATAGATAGATAGATAGATAGATAGATAGATAGATAGGGGGGGGGGAGAGAGAGATTGCTCTATCACACAGAAGCCTTTCTACATGGTCCAGCTCCCTGATATACAAAGGGCAATGGGGTACTTCATGTCCCTCCACATGGGCTTTTAGTCCTATGATGAGAGATTATTTTCCACCTATGAAATTTCCATCAATAGTTGCTTCTCCTTTGGAAGGGGGACAAAAATTTCAAAAGTATTTTTTTATTAAAATAAACCAGAATAGTCAAGAGAGAAGGGAATTGGGAAGAAAATTTTGGCACAGCAATAGAGTTGTCACTTAATTAACAGTGTGAAGTCTAACTTCACCTGTCAGTTGAAAATTTTACAGCAAGCACCTGTGTTTTTTTTTACATGACTACAAAGAGAGAAGGAGCTGCTTCTTCAGTGTATACTGATGCTACCTTCAGCCCATCATGTTAATCTAGTGATTCTTTTGCTGTGTCAGGAGAATAATAGGTGGGTTATCTTAGAAGGCCCCATTCTATAGGAGGTGTCGTGTTGTGTTGCAGCAAAATTCATGCCTGTCATCGCTGTTGATGTAAACATGACACCTGTTAAAGAGATTTCTCCAAAGAGTAATAATTCCACCAAGAAAGAGTTAAGGGTTAGTGAAGTGCTTGTGCACAATTTTTTCTTGTCATTTTTTTTGCTCAAATCACATAACGACTCTATTTTGCTTGTTGGCTTTCTCATCTTAACTTCTACTTTAACAGTTTTCCACTTGATTAGATTCTAAAATTGAGAACCCCAAAAGCATTCTCCCCCACCTTTAATCCCCATTCTAGAAAAAAAAAGGAGGGGAACATCTTCTTTAATGCATAAATAGGAGATACACTAAACAGCCTAGGCTAGAGAACATCAAAAGAGAAAAGCCTGACAGAAAGACATGTTTTTATTTAAGATGTCAAAACATCTTCTTTCTTTATGTGTATCCTCTAGAAACCTAGGTTGAAATATACTTTATTTCACTTTTTTTTTAAAAAAAAAAAAGAAAAGAAAAAGAAAGGCTGAAACTGTGCAGGATCAAGTTTCAGCTATAATGCACACATATACATACACATATACACACTATAATGCACAAACATACATACACACACATAAACACACACATTATAAAAAATCCTGAATTACACAGGTTTCCAATTTAGGGATGATGAGGGGGGCCGTTAAATTTGGTTCTGTAGATTCCTGAATTACACTACGCTAATAAGAAAATGGATTTTGACCTATTAAGGATAGTTTTCTTTAGAGCAGGGATGTCCATCCGTGGCAACTTCAAGGTCTGTGGGCTTCAACTCCCAGAATTCAACTATGCTGGCTGGGAAATTCTGGGAGTTGAAGTCCATAGTTTTTAAGTTGTCAAAGTTGGACACCCCTGCCTTAGAGTCTTCAAATGTTAGTTTCCAGCTCCCAGTCACACAGCATGGAGAAGAGAGTGGTACTCAAGTCAATCAATCAATCAATCTGTTGGTTATTAATACACACAATAAAGCACAATGAACACCCATACTTTAATTAAGATTAAATTAAGTTAAAATTTTAATTGACATAGTTTAAATAACTTATTTATTTTTATATTTGTCTTTCTATAAACTGTAAGCTGCCCAAAGTTGCCTTATAGGAGAGATGGGCGACATAAACATTTAATAAATAAATAAATGCAAGGTAAGAGATTGATTTAAGATAATTGTTATCAATTATGGCAGAAAGTTGCTGTTCTTTCCCTTGTTGATTAGGTGCCATCTAGTTAGTGTCACTTCTTAGGAACAACATAGGTAGATGTTTCCCAGCCTGAACTTTCAGAACGTCTAGCATTTGGACCCATTGCCATTTTACTTAAGTACTTCATGCTGGTCATCCTCTTCTTCTATTTCTTTCTGTCTTTCCCAGCATTATAGACATCTTAATAATAATAATAATAATAATAATAATAATAATAATGATGATGATGATGATGATGATGATGATGATGATGATGATGATAAAATTGGAAGGGACCTTGGAGGTCATCTAGTCCAACCTCCTGCTCAGGCAGGAAACCCTATACCATTTCAGACAAATGGCTGTCCAGTCTCTTCTTAAAAATTTCCAGTGTTGGCGCATTCACCGCTTCTGGAGGCAGGTTGTTCCACTGGTTAATTGTTCTAACTATCAGGAAGTTTCTCCTTAGTTCTAGGTTGCTTCTCTCTTTGGTTAGTTTCCATCCGTTGCTTCTTGTCCTGCCTTCACCTAATGGGTTCAAAATATGAGACTTTGAGCCTGGTCATTTGTGTCTTGACTATGTACTCTGAATTGATTTGTTCTATAGTTAATTTATTTGGGTTTTTTGGCTATCCAATTGGTTATGTCTACTCTGATCAAAAGAAGACTAGTCTTCCAATATTTGAGGAGAAAAAAAGAACAAAAAAAAAGTGATCAACCTATTCCCTTAAAGCAGGGGTGTCAAACTTCCAATGTCATGTGATGTGTTGTGACATATCACAACTTTTTTTTGCCATTGCTGGCAATGGGATGGGCGCGGTTTCTCTATGATGCATCTGGCCCATGGGCTGGCAGTTTGACACCCCTGCCTTAAAGCATAGGAAGACAGAACAAAAAGTAACGGATGGAAACTTATCAAGGAGAGATCCAACCTAAAAATAAGGAGAAATTTCCTGACAGTGAGAACAATTAATCAGTGGAATAGTTTGTTTTCAGAAATTGTGGATGTTCCATCACAATTGGGTATGTCTAGTTTAACGAAGAGAAGGACGAGGGGTGGGGGACATGATAGCAGTGTTCCAATATCTCAGGGGCTGCCACAAAGAAGAGGGAGTCAAGCTATTCTCCAAAGCGCCTGAAGGCAGGACAAGAAGCAACGGGTGGAAACTGATCAAGGAGAGAAGCAATCTAGAACTAAGGAGAAACTTCCTGACAGTTAGAACAATTAGCCAGTGGAACAACCTGCCTCCAGAAGCAGTGAATGCTCCAACACTGGAAGTTTTTAAGAAGAAACTGTACAGCCACTTGTCTGAAATGGTATAGGGTTACCTGCCTGAGCAGGGGGTTGGACTTGATAACCTCTAAAGTCCCTTCCAACTTTTATTATTATTACTATTATTACTATTATTACTATTATTACTATTATTACTATTATTACTATTATTATTATTATTATTATTATTATTATTATTATTATTATTATTATTATTATTATTATTATTATTATTATTATTATTATTATTATTATTATCACTGAAGGTTTCTAAATAGAGATTGAACAACCATTTGTCCGGAATGGTATAGAATCTCAAGCCTAGACTAGAAGACCTCCAAGATCCCTTCCAACTCTATTATTGTTATCTTCTCCAACACCAAAGCTGAAAAGCATTGATATGTTTTTTATCTTGTTTTCTCAAAGTCCAGCTTAAACTTCCATATCTGTCACAGAGAAAACGTTGCCTGAGCAATTCTGATTTTTATAAATATAGCGAGATCACAGAATCTGAGTATCTTTTTCAAAGTCTTCATTGCTAAGCTACCAAGCACTTGCCTGTGGCATATTTCTTGACTGCCTCTTCCTTTAATGTTGATGGTCGATCCTAAAAAGTAGAAGCTGCCCACCTTTTTGGTATTTTCAGAGTGAATTCTAGGGCTGGTTGCTATGCCTGTTGCCATTACTCTGTTGTACTTTATATTTAATCTTAATCCCTTTTTTCACTTTGCTCCTTGACTTTTATTAGTAGACCTTGCAGATCATTTGCATTTTCAGCTATCAGAGCGGTGTCATCAGCATAGCACAGGTAATTGATGTCTCTTCTTTCAGTGTTGAAGCCACATTCATCTTCTTCCAATCCGGCTCTCTCAATATATATTGATATTTAGCAAGTAGGTTGAATAAATAAGGAGAGAGAGAATAGACACTCACTCCTTTGATGGCCTGGAGTCAGTCTATTCCATCTAGACCAGGGGTAGGCAACCTTGGCTCTTTTATGACTCGTGGACTTCAACTCCCAGAATTCCTGAGCCATAATTCCTGAGTAATAAAAGAGCCAAGGTTGCCTACCCCTGATCTAGACTTTGGCTTCCTGTCCTTGTACAGTTTTTCCATGAGGACAGTGAGGCATTATGAGATTACTTCTTGTACTCTTTCTAGAGTCTCAACATCTTTTTTACATCGTGGTGATCAAAAGTGGATGCAGTATTCCAAGTGTGGCTTTGCCAAAGTGTTATAAAGTGGTATTAACACTTCATGTGATCTTGATTCTATCCCTCTGTTAATGCAGCCTAGCACTGTGTTGGCTTTTTTGGCAGCTGCAGCACACTGCTGGCTCCTATTTAAATGATTGTCCACTAGGACTCCAAGATCCCTCTCACAGTCACTACTATTGAGCAACTGTTGAGTGACCATTCAAAGTTACAGTGGCACTGGAAAAAGTGACTTATGGCTACTTTCCCACACTTATGACCATTGCAGCATCCTTGTGGTCATGTGATCAAAATTTGGTTGCTTGGCAACTGACTCATATTTATGACGGTTACAGTATCTCAGGGTCATGTGATCACCTTTTGCAACCTTTTGACAAGCAAAATCAATGGGGAAGCCAGATTCACTTAACAATCATGTTACTAACTTGACCACTACAGTGATTCACTTAACAACCATGGCAAGAAAAATGGGGCAAAACCCACTTAACAAATGTCTCACTTATCAACAGGATTTTGGGGGGTCAATTGTGGTCGTAAGTCGAGAACTACCTGTATATTTTATTTTATTTTTGTAAACTGTCTTGTGAGTAGAAAAGCAGGGGATTATCATTACCATTATCATCATCATTATCCTCCTCCCACTCCCCCTTCTCCTTCTTCTCCTCATCTTGATACCTTGTCAGTTTGACCGAAAGAGCCATCAAAAACTATATTTTTATAGAATTGTAGTAAAAAAAAAAGTTTCTGCTGCTATTTCTAATGCTAACTACCCCATACCTTGAAAATATGTAGAATTCCCATAAGCCAGGAAAATAACACATTTTCTCCTTTTTCTTTTAGTTTTTCAATCACATACCTTTAAAGGACATTTTCCAAAACAAAACGTTTATTTCTGGTATAATTACAACTATGTATACGTACATCTTTGAAAAAAGCTAACAACAGGCCAACTCATGATTCAAAAATGAATTTTCACAATATTTTTCACCTTAGAAGAGAATTTTGAAAGACTTAATGGTTACATTTTAGGGGAAATGATGGCTTTTGAAATTATACAAAATACTTATTTACACAGCAGTACATATAGTTTCCAAGAAGTGCTTTAAAAAGCCATTAAAAAATGCTTATTTACCCAAATAACCCCTTTCCTTCATCCTCATCTAGACTGCCAATATTTTTTTCTTTCCCCCAGCAGCTCTCCTATTTCCCAAAGTGATTTTGTCCAACTATTTCAGAGATGTTCTACTTTCCATTTTTAAACTTTAATAGGAAAGGAGATTAGATGATCCACATTTGCATGACCGGAACATTAAAACTGATGGATGATTTAAATCCACAACAAATCACAGACACTGAATTTAGGGAAGAACTGGTATCTGATAGAAAACATTTGACTTTGGTGAGAAATAGCTATACCTCTAGTTATGTCTTTCTTTTTATTCTTTTCCTGTTTTTCACTCTTTGTTTGTGATGACCTGGAATTTTAGCATTCACAAAACAATCCTAAATTTTCACAGCTCTGTTCTCCCTTTCACTTCTGCTATGGGCCAGTGTCTTGGCTACCATTTTCTTAAGACCAACATGATCCTTATCTCTCCATGGCTTTTAGGTGGGGGAACATGATGACTTCTCCATGATGGACCATCCCCATCTTTTATTTCAAAAGGTTTCAGTGTAGAGGCTGAAATACAGAGCTCATGCTAGAAGAGCAGAAATGGGAATATATATTTTTATCTATTTTACATTCTCTAGCCATTTTATTCCTTTCAAGCAGAGTTTCCATTAGTGCATTCACAGGGTGTTTCAAAAAAATCAAGATGGTGGCCTGTGATTTAATATAAATACCCTGAAGGCAGGACAAGGAGCAACGGGTGGAAGCTAACCAAAGAGAGAAGCAACCTAGAACTAAGGAGAAACTTCCTGACAGTTAGAACAATTAACCAGTGGAACAACCTGCCTCCAGAAGTGGTGAATGCTCCAACACTGGAAGTTTTTAAGAAGATCCTGGACAGCCATTTGTCTGAACTGGTATAGGGTTTCCTGCCTGAGGAGGGGGTTGGACTAGATGACCTCCAAGGTCCCTTCCAACTTTTTTTTTATTATTATTATTATTATTATTATTATTATTATTATTATTATTATTATTATTATTATTATTATTATTATTATTATTATTAATAATATTATTATTATTATTATTATTATTATTATTATTATTAATATTATTATTATTATTATTATTAGGAGGAGGAGGCAGATTCCCAGGAGGGGGAGGAAGCATTCCAGAGAAGTAAGAGGCCACTTAGTCCAGATGTTTTGTGTGAGAGAAAAAGGATGAAGACTGTCCCTCCTTAATAGTTCTCAGAGAATAAGGTAGATACAGGTAGTAGAGTCCTCAATCTGGCAATATTCTATCTATATGTGTAGAAACAACTCTACTATCTGTGTCTACAATGTACTCCATGCACTATTAGGGAAGAGCTGTCCATTTTCTCTCACATTGGAAATCTCGTCTTCCTCCCTTCTGGGGATCCACCTCCTCATTACATTCCATGACATGGCCACAACATGCTTCAACTTCTTCTTTTACATGTGTGTATGAAGCATGTTGTTATGGCCATGTCATGGAATGTAGTGAGGAAGTGGCTCCCCAGGAGCCCATATATATAAGTTGGGTTTCAATCCCATAGTCATGGTTCCCATCTTGAGTTTTTTTCATCTCCGTCTGCTGACTTCCTTAGTTTCTATCCCATTGATACCAAGACGAGGGGACACATTTTGGTCAGCTCTTGAGTTGGCATATGTGGAAGTAGCTTAAGCAGAACTGTTGAGCTCTTGGGAACTTTGGGGATGAATTCAAATAAAAAAACTTTATTACTGACCAGAACTAAACTATTTGGAATTTTAATAGCATCTTGCAGGAGCTCTCCAAAAACATCTGTCATTTCAAAACAAAGCACTGGTATACAACCATCTTTTACTTTTTTATTATTATTATTTTGGTTTTTTTTATGAACATCCATGAAGCCTAGACTGCAGTCTGGAGGCATTCTAGGTAATAAAGGCAAGAGTGAAGATCAGAGCTTTGCATGGCAACTTGCTAATTTCCCATTTAAATCAGATGCAGCAGGAAGCTCCTTATTCATTCATTTTACATTAATAACAACCTGCCCCACTCTTGGAAGAGTCTAGGCAGGGTACAAAATACGCAAAGGGAGATATGCATATTACTTTCCAGAGCCCTATATTGCTGTGTATCCCTATACATAGGATTATATTTATACCTAAGTACAATCTGTTGAATGTCTGTGATTGGCAATGTGTATAAGGCTGAATTAGGGCCTAAGTTGGCTTGCGATATAAGAGGTCCCTCAAGTTCCCCAGTGCGTTCAAAAGAATCTGTTTTGGGAAGTTTCTTTCTATCCTTGGTGGGAGAATCACAATCACATCCCTGAAATAGGATGAGGATGGGGATGAGGATGGGAAAGAGGGAGGAGGAGGAGGAGGAGGAGGAGGAAAACTGATCACTATTTGAGCATTTCCTAATGAAGTAACAACATGAAAGTAAGCCTAGTGAATTTGATGGGACGTACCATTGAGTGCAGTCAAAGAAAGGAAGGTCCCTACTTATAATAATAATAATAATGATAAAGTTGGAAGGGACCTTGGAGGTCATCTAGTCCAACCCCCTGCTCAGGCAGGAAACCCTATACCATTTCGGACAAATGGCTGTCCACTTTCTTCTTAAAAACTTCCAGTGTTGGCACATTCACCGCTTCTGGAGGCAGGTTGTTCCACTGGTTAATTGTTCTGTCAGGAAGTTTCTCCTTAGTTCTAAGTTGCTTCTCTCTTTGGTTAGTTTCCACCCGTTGCTTCTTGTTCTGCCTTCAGGCGCTTTGGAAAATAGCTTGACTCCCTCTTCTTTGTGGCAGCCCCTGAGATATTGGAACACTGCTATCATGTCCCCCCTCGTCCTTCTCTTCATTAAACTAGACATACNGAGGAAACCTCTTCCCAAAACTGTATTTCTTAGATTAGGCCCCTTTTTACCTCAGCCCACACGATACAAAGAATGCATCTAAAGTGTGGTATTTAATTGCATTTTCTTAATCCCTACCACTAAGCTAAGCTTTCTAATACCTTTAAAATACCAAATCTCAGTCTTATCCTAATTAAAGAATCTCAGTTTAATACATATTGCATGACAATTCAATTTGTTGATTGCTTTTCTCTCTTTCTCTTCTTTCCATCCTCCCCCAGCTTCGTTTTCTTCCCCCGCCCACCCCCCGGTTAGTGAAATTCCCGTCAAATGTATTAATTCAACATGATGAATCCTGTATTCAACCCACTGGAGTGAATAATTAAAATTAGCTGATAAAACTTTCAGCAGAATTACTTTATGAAATTGCTGAACAGATGTGTCATTTTAATGAAAATCCACAGACAAGCTCCTCTCCCCCTCGGCAGGATAAAAATATTATCCCCACGGCACATACTTAATTTGGTGGTAAATACACTCCGAGCGATTGCTAGAAGGGAAGAAAAAGCAACTTGTCACACTTAGTAACTTGATTTTTCCCCAGCATGCCATAACAGCTATCTACAGTAATTCATAGCGCTCCATTGTTGCTGTAAGTCCCAAAGAGAACTTATTAAAATGCAATAATCTCCTATTTAAACAGAAACAATAACCATTAAATTTCCTGTGGATCCAAAATTGAGCATGAGCCCCATCTGGTAAGAGTGATTAGAAGACTGATGAGGGAATTTAATTTGCAACATTCAAAGACTAAATCGGTGCCGATTGGGTCACCCGGGACTGTGAGAACTGCTTGCTGTCGTCTTGCAAAATCTCGACCTCAACTGAAAATGGGAAGCGGGAGTGGAAATGTTACCCAGGGGCGGAGATTGACAGAACTGTATTTCATTATGGGCTTCCAACAGACTGAGCGAGCAGTGAGGAATTCACTGTGGCTTGTTCGGGTTCCTGCTTTGCTTCTCTTCTCCTTCCCCCCCCTCCTCCTCCTCACTCTTGTCAAATTTTGCTTCTAGAGTGTGGGATCTAATGAGAGTAGTTCTTTTTCTGCCAAATGAGGTGCATTTACCACTGGTTAATCATCAGAAATGCTGCTACCATAAATAATTTGATGCTAAGTAGACTAGTGGTGTTACCCTAGTATCCCAAATGGGAAGGAAAGAAGGAAAGAGAGAGAGAAGGGGAAGGGAGGGAGAGAGAGAGAGAGAGAGAGAGAGAGAGACAGAGAGACAGAGAGACAGAGAGAGAGAGAGACAGAGAGAGGGAGAGACAGAGAGAGGAAAAGAGGAAGAAATATGGAACAGGAAAACTTGCCATAGTCAACTCGCCTTGGGACAATTCGCCGCTGGACAATTCGACAGTTCATTTTAATTATTTAAAATAATTTAAAATAATTTTAATTTTTGTCATTCCCATTTTATTTTGTCTCTTCCTTCTTTTGCATCCTTTCTTTAATGATTCTATTCCACCATTTTTTTTTACAAATTTTTTATTAATTTTTCAAATAAACATAAACAAATAATACAAATACGGTGCATTCCATTAAAAAAACAAACACATAAAAAGCCTACTCAGTAAGTATTCAGAAATAATCGGCGGTTCCCCCCCCCCTGCATCCACACTCCCTCAACCTTCCTACCTACTTCCCTCTTCCTTTCTCCCCCTCTTAACCACAACCTCTCCTCTTTCCTCCTTTCCAACTATCCTACACATCCCATCAACCTTCTTTTCCACCACTTATTCCACCATTTTTTGATATTAGTGTATCTCCTGTCACACTTCAAGTTGTCCCACAGCGAGTTGGCCATGGTGAGTTATCCCACAGTGAGTTGACCATGACAAGTTGGCCGTGGCAAGCTGTCCTAGACTCAAAGGAATAGATGGTTGGCAACCAGATAAAACAGTATCAATGGGCACTTGGATATCCAAGAATGAAAGAGACTGGTGATACTTTAATGACCCTCTGCTTAAATAACAGTTGCTATTTAATGCATTTGTTTCAAATTTGGGATTTAGGCATGTTTATACATTTATGTTCATGGCAAATGCACTAATATGCCATAAAACTTTGATTTTATAGACCTTGAGTCAGCAGGCCTTGGATATAACAGGGAAGATCTGAATTTCAGGCCATAATAGACATATCCCAAGCAATGGATAATAATATCATGTTGCAAATGACATAAAATGATGGAAACACAAGTCAACAATGTCCATTCCATCTGCAGTTCATCATGAAGTCCACAAAAGCAAGATTTATGTCGAT